>NW_022713615.1:1145110-1150451 GCF_011630105.1 Anneissia japonica
TTTCAAGACCTCTAGATACGCCACTGCAAGGAAGATTGTGCACCATATTACGAAAAAACATTGGAAAAATATAAAAGGGAAGGAAAGGGAAAGAAACGAAATATGAGGAAAGAAAGGAATGAAAAGATTAGAAACATAAGAAATGAAAAGTAAGGTAAAAGAAAGATAAAAAAAGAAAAGAAAAGGAAACAAGAAGGATAAATGCAGAGATACGATATGAAAGTATAAGAAAGGAAAAGAAAAGATTAGGGAATATGTGAAAAAAAGATAAATAAAAAGAAAAGGAAATTCACGAAGGGAACAGGAGAGGGAAAGTAAAGGTACGAAAAAGAAAGAAACGAAAAGGAAAGAAAAGATAAGGAAACATAAGAAAGGAAAAGGAGAGAGAAGATAAGAAACGTAAGAAAGGAAAAGGAAAGAAAATATAGGGAAATAAAATGAAAAGGAAAAGTTAAGGGAACATAAGGAAAGAAAAAGAACTTGGGTTGGCAAGGGTTGTTGGAAGGAAAGAAAAGAAATTACAAGCCTAACACGTAAGAAAATGTAAACAATTGAATACCGGTAGATAAGAGATAAACTAAAATAAAATGGAAAAGAATAATGAAAAAGAAATGAGAGGTAATTGATAAAAACTTTTAAAAAAATAATAATTAAACAATTATTATTTAAAAACAAATCATAATATTAACCTGTTATTATTTTGATAAATTTCTGATTGACTTGATTGCACAAAGATGTTCGCTCATTTTTGATCATCTTTTCTTTTAATTTTGATCCGGGTTTTGCTTTTAATGTAAAGCGCATAAGGGTTTCTAGTATTATCTGCGCTATATAAAAATAAATTTATTAATTATTAATTATAATAATGATAATAATAATAATTATTATCATTATTATTATAATTATTAACGTTATTATTATTATTATTATTATTATTATTGCTATTATTATTATTACAAAGTCTCAGAATGAGGCATAAGGGTGGAGTTGCTTTAACAGTCATGAGGAAAAATCCTGCTCTTCTCACAGGCAGTGGCGTGATGATGAGGCCAGTGGCACTGTGGCTTTCTGAAACTGGGGGCTACTTTTGGGTCCTGGTTGTAGAAGTGGTTGGCGTATCGGTTGTGGCTTGGACTCCCAACCTTGAGGTCGCTTGTGTCCTTGGGCAAGGCACTTTATCTACGGTTGTCTCTCTCCACCCAGGAATACAAGTGGGTACCTGGTAGGTTCAAACACATTATGGGGCATGAGTGTTGTTCCATGTGCTTGATCCAGTGACCGGCGGTAATAATGTAAAGCGCATAGAGGTTAGTCTACAATACGCGCTATATAAGTCGGCAATCATTATTATTATTATTGCCAATTCTATCATGGGATTTTAGATGTGCTCGTTTTTTAAATTATGTTTCCATTGTTATTTTAAATATTTTTAACGACGATTAAATGATATGTCAATGGCAGATACAAATATTTTAAATAAAGGTGTCTTTCACAGTTGTAGAGTCTATACCACCTCAGCCCCATGGTTAATGGGGCCGAGGTAAGACAAATTATGATTATGGCACCTCTAGATAGTCAGAAATGGCACTCACAGACATAAAATTGTGAATATACTTTGACACATTTAGTGGAGCCCCGGGCCGGCAGGTTCCACCCCGCCCCCACCTTTTTATTCCACCCACTGGATATAAATATATGTCCTACGACCTACGGTCGATTTCAGAGACACATTATGCTGTTTTCCTGGTGGGGTTGAAATAAGAAAATGTATGATTATGTTACGTCTAGATGGCCGGAAACGGCACTCAAAAGACTTAAAATTTTTAATTTTTAATTAAAAATTTTTTTTTGACGAATTTGGTGGGGGTCCCGGGACGACAGGGCCTCCTCCCTTTAATTCGCCACTGGATATATGATATATGCCCTGTAGTCGATTTCATTGACACATTATGGTGTTATGTATCCCAACAAAATCCTTTTTGGTCAGGGTGCTAGATCGAGGAACCTATGGGGGACCATTCGAGACCCCTAGGGGTCGGGGGACAGCCGCAAGAGGGCACATGGGCGTTACGCCAATGTGACTTGTAGGAATTGAGCCCAGGACTTAGCTTATGTTAATGCAAAAATAGTGCCATATCATCATATAGGGGGAAAAAACAAATCACTGTATTTTACTTACTGTGTTATGTGTGTTCCGCTAGAGATTCTGTACGATTAATGACGAACTCTACACATATATACTGGCTGTGCAATTTAACTATGACCTCAAGGAGACAATTAATACTGTAAGACACCTATTAATAGACTTCAGTTAACGAGCTAAACATCAATGCCTGCTTTTCAGAAGCAAAAGAAATTTTGCATCATTTATTCCTCTCCATGGGGTCCTACACTTCAGTTAGTCGCCTCACTCAACACTAGGTGTTTTCTTAGACAAGTTGTTCTTTGAAGATGATATGCATAAACCTAATATCCACTATAATTCGGTACTAATTGGCATACCGGTGAGGAACTCTATTGAACTGATCTCGCCCTTCGGAAGGGGCATTAAGGATATACTGCCTTTGTACGTGGAGACAATAAGCTTTAATAATCAACTGAAAATACAAACAAGCAATATTTCTTTCGCCAGGAAACAAAACTGTTTCTACAGCATATTCCTTGCATAGCCTTCAACTCCGAAATAGGCTGGTATAATACTAAAGTATTTTTTATACTTAAACGGCCAATTAAAACTGAATTGTTTTGATCTGGTAGTTGATAAGTATTTGATCCTTTTAAAAATTCACATGTGAGCGAAGTGCGGCCCGCAGGCAGCATGCGGTCCGACAGGGGTTTTTTGCGGCCCGCCAAACGACTTTGGCTAGAAAAGACCTTGTCTTTTACGAGATGAAAAGTAATATAAAAACTGAGCATAAATCGGTATAAAAGCAGTGCAGTTGACTGGTTTACTTTGTGTACTTTGTTGTTTGAAATTGAGTGCCTACTACAGTATTAAAGTTAAATTAATTTCTTCCAGATCTCTTGACTGCTCCACAACGGTAAATCTTTTGTCTGTTCTGACCTCAATTCGAAGGCAAATATTCTTTATGCATTTTTTTACGAAGTATACAATTTATCAAAATTAAGTAGGCTATCACCAGTAAAATTTCTCTGAAAAAAAACATCGTAGATGCGATGTTGTTGTCGTGACCACACTGAGCATCAACTCAACCCACACTGATTTTCCGGGCAGGAAATTTGACTTGGACTGAGCCGAATTGATTATAAACATTACATACAGAGGGAGGCAGGACTAAGTGGGAGAGAAGCAAAGACTTTTTAGTAAAATTGACATTGGGGAACTGATGGGGGTGCGGATTATAAGTGGAGGGATTCGATTAGGTGGAAACAGCTAGCTAGAAATATAAGTTGATTTTAACTACATGATCATAATTTTTATGCTCTGCAAATTTCCAGTGGGGCACACAAGCATTTTGGATGGGTGAGGGTTTGCGCCCCCTCCCCCCTTCAACGCATTTCAGTAGATATGCCACTAAAAAGAGGAGCTAGAACCTCTGTGTTAATTATACGTGGCTGATTATTATAGATGTTTTTACGAGTGACACGATATTCCAATTAAACGCTACCATACACATTACCGCACTTGACTTTTGTAATGTATTTTTTTGTTGATTGATTTTGCAATTAAAAATTTTCACTTTTACATTCATAAAATTTGAAAAAAAAAAAAATGCATTAAAATACAAAGTTATTTATTTTTTGATGTAACATTATCAAAGGGCCAGAGCACAATGGAAGGTTGATCCAATATTGTTATTACAGTATTATTATGCATTTTTATTTGTAGTTGTGGTATGAAGAGTTAGGTAATATCAGATCTTGAAGTGGTGTTTGAACTTACAAGCTGATTTGTGGATCTTGACAAATCTTTTTCTTAAATTTTTCAATGATCTATCTTTAAATGCTTACAATGAAATCTGTCTCTTATACACATCTAGATGTGTATAAGAGACAGAGGATATACTGCCTTTGTACGTGGAGACAATAAGCTTTAATAATCAACTGAAAATACAAACAAGCAATATTTCTTTCGCCAGGAAACAAAACTGTCAAAATGAAACGCCAACAAATTTCTCATGATCTTTAATCAGAGATCTACTTAATATCCAGGACAACTTAGGCCTAATTATAGCTTACTAAGCTTTAACTATATATACTATATTATGATCAACAAATCACAACTTTTTTTCGCACTTAGCACAATTTTCTTCACTTTTTATTGTTATTAATATTAATATCAATTATTCCTATTGTCGTCATCATCATCATCATTGTTATTATTATTATTACTATTAGTAGTAGTATTATTAAACAAACATTTAAAGAAACTTGCAAAAGGATAAAATCGAAATTGAACCACAGTATCGCATTTCTATCTTAAAAGACCTGGCCTGAGATTTATGGATTTAAGATTTTTTTAATCACGTTTAGGCCTATGTGTTCTATTATGCCTATGTATAACGTGTACTGATGCATTTTTACATGTTTAGAAGTATTCATTTTGAGTGATCCCAGGAAAGAATTTGTATTGGCTCAAGAATAAGCTTTAAAATTTTAACACTGTGTACAAAGGGGGGGAGCCGCGGCTCCTACGGCTCCCCCCCCTGGATACGTCCCTGTATCAATCAATCAAAATAGAATGCAAAGCCACCATGCACTAATGTCAAACAAATTTGAAAGCAAACCTATTACTGTAATATACAAAGACAAAAGTGGTATATGTATTGTTTTAATTCTCAAATAACAAGAAAGCATTATCGCAATAGAGCTTGTGAAATAATAATATTGGGTAGTAATATGTACAGCATTTTTCCACATTATTACCCCAGTCATTTAAATGATGCCTACGGGGGAAATCCATAGTTAGCCACATGAAATATATCAGCACATTCTGCACTTGAACCTCCTCCAGGTACCAATTTATACTCTTGGGTGCCTCGCTCCAGGACACACAAGCAAACTGCACAGCAAGTCATTGAAACCCTCACCTCGAAGTTAGGAAACTAAACTGTTTATGCTGCACCAAACCACAGTGTTTAAAAAAATGTTTAATACTTAAAAAACAATAAAACAAATTAGGATGTACCAGGGTAGTTAGCAAGGATATAAAGTGCTCTTGGATAGTGGGGAAGGGGGTGGTAATATTTCCAATAGTTTCTGTGGTTTGGCCAAACACCCTTTTTGAAGGAACCACCTATGACAAACCATACCAGCTCCTTAAAACCCTTCAACATGATGATGACATTCACAATATACATGTTAGGCTATTTAGCTTCAG
>NW_022713615.1:1150471-1151880 GCF_011630105.1 Anneissia japonica
TGCCACAAAAGTGTTACCCATCAACCTTACTAGGACATCTAGGTACGTTGGGAAACTCCTTTTAATAAAACCTGATAAACTATGGGTTTACACTTGAGCTGTTTGTATTCCTTTTTAATAGTCAAAAGCCGGGCACACACTGTATTGTACGACCGTCGAATGTCGAATCTAACTCCGCTTCCGTATGCGCTAGACCACGAAACACCGTCTCCCGATTGTCGGTGCCAGTCTGAACAGATCGCCATTAAATACGACCCGTTGTGCACGCATCGTCGCGTTGCGTTCTTCATAGAATCGCATCGGCCGACGGCCGTCGGGTGCAACGAGTGACTGGCTTAAGAGCTTTACACTTGGAAAGCCCTATCTAGCAGGTCACCATTTTTTACGTAATTTGGTAATGTCACTTTCAGTTTATCATTTTTCAACATGGCCCTTCGAATTGTTGTTATAGCATTGTCATTCCCGCTCCAGCTTCTTCTAGCAACCTACCAAAACAAAGTAAATCGTTACTGTAATCTTTTTGAAATAACAAAGTCAAGAATATCAGAAATTAATTTTTATATTCAGAGCAACCGATAAAAAAATGTAATTAAATTTAATCTCCTTTGACAAATTGACAATCAGTGACAGCTACTTTATCATGAGAGCCTGCCAGAGTCAGGGCTTCTATAAGAAGTGTATATTTGATGTGAGGCGAAATTCAAACTAGCACTCAAGCGAGGCGTTATTCAAGCACAGTGTAGGCCTTACATCTGTACAAGCCACACTACGTGGGTTGACCAGCAGCTAACTTAGATACTGCATCAAATTTCTTAACCGGCCTAGCTTGACTCTTTAGTCTGTCTGTATCCTAAATGCAGCTACTATTGCTGCCATTTACGAAATTGACAACTCATGACTTATTCATATTCAACAATTATAGCAGATTGATATTTAAATTGAATCGATTTAAATATCAATGAGAAAGGGAAAGTCATTTCAATTTACAAAAATACATTTAATACACAAAAGTAATATGAATATAAGAAATGTAAATATTTTATACAAGTAAAAAATAATACATACTGGGATGTATTTGAGAATGAGAAAAAAAAATGACTCCTCACCCCATTAGAAACATCCCATGCAAGCATCATTTGTGCTCTTTGGGAAGCACGATCACTACCATCTAATAAGAGACCAAATCCACCATTCATCACTTCTCCCCAGCCTACCCCTCCTCCGTTGTGTAGAGCCACCCATGTTGCCCCTCTGAATGAATCACCGATGCAGTTCTGAACAGCCATGTCTACCGATTGAAAATTTGTGGACAAAAAGTTACAAAAGAATAATTAACAATAAACAATACAGTAGCAAAAACATGCAAATATCCTTCACGTGTGAGAGATGGGTTTGATTCTGGGAGAGTG
>NW_022713615.1:1151991-1183041 GCF_011630105.1 Anneissia japonica
CAGCTAAAAAGTAAACGTAAGTAAACAGCCAGAAATAGAACCATATATATATATATATATCCTTGACATACAGCTATCTACATACAACCCTTACCTGCACAATATGCTGATCCATCATAAATGTTAGAGGTCTCCCTGAAAGGACTGTCAGTACCGCTGACATCATGGTGGTCACGGCTCAGCACTACCGGTGCTTTTAGCCGACCAATTTTCACCGCATGATTGAAAGCTGTAGCGATAGCCACACGGCCTTCCTGGTCTGAGTAGAGAATGCGTGCTTGAGAACCAACGACCTAAATTGAAATCACTTGTGCTGAATCTCAAATTTTTCTGTATTTACTGTATTTTACTTTATAAAACATAAAAAGGTAGGATCCATAGAATAAGATTGTAAAATATAATGACAACATAGAACTGTAAGTCAAATGCAATTGTTCATTTTGGAAACATTCAAGACTAAAATGTTAACCACATAATGCTGTAGACAACATGTAAGTTTTAATGTTGGATTATCTGCAAACTTGGTCAAAGCATATATTCTTTTACTTCACTATTTCAATGAGGTAAAGCCAAATGTTCTGTTCTACAATCAAACATATATAACTAGTTGTAGTTTTATTTTTAGTTTCTTCACACAATCAATAGTGGAAATTCTTCTATTCAGTTTAAGTTCTTCTATTTTAGTTGCAGTGGGTGTGAACTTTGAACATACTGCAGTGGGCCCATTCCACGGTGTAACCACAGACATAATGCACTATTAAGAAGAATGAACTCTTTTCTCATTCTATTCTATTTAATAATAGGATGTGTAGTTTTTGTGAGTGAAATGTAGTGTTTGATGCATTGTTCTAGTTAAATGCTGCCAAAAATACAATTTATGATGAAAGAATGTATAATAATAATAATTTATGAACTGTTATACCATAGAAAAAATAGAATTATTTTCTCTATAGTTATACCTACCAGTTTATGTTTCCCAGCTTCAGTAATCCAGCGAATGTTATCCTCATATTGTTGTTTTGTCTTCTCAGGCACGGAATCAGCAGAGGTCTGAGTCTCTAAATTGATACAATACACAGCAAATTAAAAGTTGAAATCAATTATCAATCATAATCAATCAATCAATAAAACTGTTCCTGAGAAATTAGTTTTCTCAGGAACAGAATTAACAACATCTGAGACCAGTAAATGATATAATCCACAACAAATCAAAAGTTGAAATCAAACAATCATCAATCAATCAATCATCAATCAATCAATCATCAATCAATCAATCAATCAATCAATCATCAATCAATCATCAATCAATCATCAATCAATCAATCAATCATCAATTAATCAATCAATCATCAATCAATCAAATCTAGTTAATCATTTAATACAATTTGCCTTCCAATTCGAGACCATCTTTGGGACCTGAAAATTTGGGGTGGTCTCGGGGTTGGTCTCCAATTAGAGGGCTAGATTTGTGTTAAAAAGTTGAAGATTGTTATTTGGGTCTTTGGAAGAGTGGTCTCGAATTAGAGGGGTCTCGGAATTAGAGAGGTCTTGAATTGGAAGGTGCACTGTAGTTATATTTTGTACATTCATATTAGTCCTACTATATGAACACCTTGCAATAAAGTTACAAAGGCACAGTAATACTTTATGCTTTTTGGGAGAGTCAAGTGGCCGAGCGGTAAGACAGGGGCACCGCCAACTACAGCCTTAACATTTGTGCTGGTACCAGCCCCTTCTCGCCCAGGATTCAGTTGGTAGAACCAAGTCTCTCAGGTAAGGACTTAGAATGGAGGTCCAGTGTACACATCTGGTTCGTGCCCACTGCATCTGTTAGAAGCCTAGATGTTACCCCGATGTGATGGTTCATTTCAGCCCGTCATTATGGAATGTTGTAAACATGTAGCTACTACAAGTGCCTCTTTACGGCTGCTAGGTAGTCATGAACCATGCCCATACGCAATTCTACACAATGACACTGCGAATTATGGGTTATTCTCCTACATTTACCTTTTTTTTATTCATGGAAAAAAGCATAAAAACACATGGTTATACTAACTGTATACCTTAAACATCATACTCCATACTACAAACAAATTAAACTTACCTCCTTTATTCATAAGTTCCTTTATAACATCCGTAGCAATTTGATCAGTTGTTTCCAGGTCAGCGGGGTCACCAGATGTACATACCCAGCGAAAAGGACCAAATCCAAGAGAGAAAATATCACTATGGAAACAAGAAAATATGTACCAGGATACTAAGTGAGACTGAATATCTTGTAATATTAAATTGAACATTTCTTCATATTCTCATATTTTTCTGATGCAAATCATAATGTAAAGAGTCAAGCAAGATCATGTAGAGTCAATCAAGAATACATGTATATTAGACCTGTCAAGGGTCTCGTACTGGCTTGCTTGAGATTTCTTCTGGATTTGCTTGAGATTGGGCATTTTTGGAAAATTATGCATGAGATCACAAACTTTTAAGGAAAAATACAGTCAAGCGTTGATATAACATACAAAATTTTGATTTGTAGTGGACATAGGCCCGCTTTTTTGGTAGAGTTGCATCACTATCTTCACCGCCTTCGATGTCAGACATTTTGCAAGCAGCATTATGTAAGCTTGTCACTGATTGGCTCACTTAGACATAAATTACTCTACTCAGCGAGAAGCGGCGTCGAATACTGTGACAATCACTAAGGGATCGCTAGTGCCGATTGTCATGTTTGTACATGTTGTATGCTTATTTTGAGAAATAGCACGTTAAAAAATATATAATTTGAAGAAATTCTGGAATGTGTGAGAATATATAAGCTTCGCGTGACTCCCGCGATATCCGTGAGACTTGACACGTCTGGTATATTCTATCTGTATAATTTTTCAATTTTTCTCAAGATGAGAACATATCATATATTGATATTCATAGGGTGACACCACAGCCTCTGTTGGTTAAGGCATCTAAACATGCATACATACAATCAGTTAAAAACATCAAAATAATTTACCCCATAATGTCCTGAACATAGGATGCATATCGAAAGACTGTTCCTGTTGGGTCTCCCTCTTTAGAAACATCAGCTCCTGGTATTAGAATTTTTAAAATTAATTAAAATAAACTATTCTTTATTATTGAAGAGTGGTATAATAAAATAAGTTAAATTGACCAATAGAATGTTAAGCCCTGTGAAAACTATCAAATGTAATTTGACAAAAACATGCAACATGCCTAAATATGGTCATTGTAACATCACCACATGACCATATATAGGCACATCATGACTATATATGGGCATATATGGGCTTTATAGAGGACAAATTGATACTTAAGACACATGCTATGGAAATTAAGTAAAAATAAAAACAATAATTGACATAGATAAATACATTACCTGCTCTTCTTGCTTCCAAGAGGAATGCATTCCCGTAGTCCCAGAAATACATGCCCACGGCTGCAAGCTTATTAATGGCAGCAACGTGCCTCTTCAAGCTGATAGATGAGATGACAGTGCATGGCAATATTGAGCAATAAAGAATATGTGACAATAATGATAATAATAATAATGGCATGTTTTATAGGGATGCAAGGCACTCATTAATAATAATAATGATTATCAAAGGTGTGATGTTTTTTTTTCCTGGTTAATGATCAATTCACTGCCTGTCATGTTTGTGTGTACAGTATGTGTAAATATCTGTGAAAATAGTTTTCAACTAAATATGCAAGTCACAGTGATTATATTTACAATTCAAATCAAGAATTATTTGCGATCAAAAAACCCACATATATAAAACATGAAGTATTACAGACCTTTCCTGGACAAGAGACTTAAATCTTTTTGGGTCATTGGCCATGACCTCATTGGCTTCGTCAAAGGTCAGTTGGACAGGATAGTAGCCTCCGTTGAATGGATTGTGACAAGATGTTTGATCTGAACCGAGGTCTACCAGCAGCTCGCCAGTTTTTTCATATTCTTCGACACATCGTTCCCTTGACGTAGATAAAACATTACATTTTATGACGCCTTTTTAATCAGTATATTATCTTTATAAAGTCACCCTTCAAAGGATTTTTCTGAACCGTGACCCAGTAAAATTAGTTACTGGTAGCCATTGACTTATCCTTCATAAGATCTATTGTTACAATCAAGTATCTGTGAGGTGGATCATCACAAAATTAATCCCTTGGTATAAGATATAAAAAATATTATTGATATATTTGCAATCAGAGTGTGTAATGTAACCATTAGTAGATAAATTTATATAAAAATAATAATAACAATAATAATAATAATAATAATAATTTTGAAATAAATTAATTTGGATCCAAATATAATTTGTATGAAATTTTTCATTAGTGTTGATCCAGCAAAATAAAAAAACAATAGTACTCACACTACGTTTCGCGAACGATCCGTTCGCTTTTTCAAGTAGACTGGTAATGTTATTTCCAGTCTGGTCTGACGTCACCTCGGTGTTGTTGAGGTCGAAGTGCATCGCTGCGTCGAGGACACATTCTATCACATATCTATGATGATATCATATTGAACCACAACACTAAGAGGGGGAGGGGGTGCTCGTCGACGCAGCGATGCACTTCGACCTCAACAACACCGAGGTGACGTCAGACCAGACTGGAAATAACATCACCAGTCTACGCGAAACGTAGTGTGAGTACTATTGTATTTTTATTTTGCTGGATCAACACTAATGAAAAATTTCATACAATAATAATAATAATAATAATAATATCTAGCACTAACTCAGACTTCCGGGGAATATCTTTTGTGTTATTTTCCCCTTAACATGGTTTTTTTAATTGTTCTCTAATTTCTCCATTGTCCAAGTTCCCCTTAAGGTAGGTTTTATTAACATAATAATAATAATAATAAAAATAATAATAATGATAAAAATAATAATAAGAAATAATAATAATAATAATGGTCTAGATTGTTTGATTATTGTTAATTCATTTCAAATATTTTTATGAGCTTTGGATGTGTCGTGTTCTTAAAAATGGTTCTTATAATTACTTATTCATGTTTTAATTTTTTAACTATTTTATATATTCTTTAGTCATTGTAGATTGTATTTCCTATGCTATGACCAAATGAATTTAATTATTGGATAATAAAGTAATTTTGGATTTTGATTTTTTAAAAACTTGAATTTAGATATACGAGAATATAAGCTTATTTTGGTTTAAGCTCCTACAGTATGTTAAAAATCAGCAAACTTTAGAAAAAAATTACTCTACAGATAAACAGCTGATAATTTTTTTTTTGTTGGCTTTCCTATCAATTCTGAAAAACCGTTTGTCATGACACGTCATATATTTCATTGATCAACCATTTTCCATGACACAATTAAATATTGATATTGTATAAGTCTCAAGCAATACGATATGGTAGGAACATTATTATTAATTTTAAATAAGGTCAAAAGGTTAACATATTAATAAAAGATGAGATATTATTTGGTTTATTAACTTGCTTACCAGACGTCAACAATGTTACCATGGTAACCGATGCTGAGTGGAATCTTTTCTTTCCTTGCTTGCCTATCAAAATAGAGAGCAGAAAAATTTATATTAATTTGCATATAAGAGGATAAGAAGAATTATTTATTCTATTTTACTTTATGAAGAAATTTTAACTTATTTTTAGCAGCTTAAATTTTATCTAAATTTTATGTATGGTTTCATTGTTATTGTAATTATAATACATCTTTCCAATCATAAAAAACAGTGAGCTCCTTCACCATTGCCTTGCAAAGGTAGAGTCAAGTGAGCATGTGCAAAAACATTAATACAAAAACATCAATAGGGGGCGCTATTGTAGTCTGTTTTTAGTGTGCATGTGCAAATAATATCAATACAAGAGGTATCAATAATTGTAGTTATCTTTGGTTGATCTAGATTATCTAGCTATTAAAAGTGAAAATTAGCAGATCTTTTACCATTGATTAATCATATTGATTGATTTTTTTTTTACCTGATTCTAGCTATTAGTTGTTCAAGGTCATCAACAACCTCCATCACCCATCTGTGGAAAAAAAAATTTGAAAAAAAAATTGTTAAATAAAAAAGATTCCAGGCACACCTAAATATTTCAGAAAGCAAAGTAAAATTCACAACCTAGAAATGACTGGCCTTGGTTTGTCATCAGCTCTAGTTTTTACTGTATTACATACTGTACTTTATTATATGATAATAAAGACAATGGAAAGAATATGACAAATAAGAAAAATAACAAGGATGATGATAGTGATGATCGGGATGATATTGAAGATGAAAATATTGACAATAATGTTGAAGATGGTGATGTTAATGATGATTAAAATGATGATAATGAACAATTTTGAGAATGATGATGACGATACTAGGATGATGATGATGATGATAGGGATGATATTGAAGATGAAAAAAATGATGACAATAATGTTGTTGAAGATTGTGATCCTGATGATGATGATGATGATGGTTGTGAGAATGACGATGATAACTAGGATGATGGTGATAATAATATACTGTAGTGATCATAGAGCGTTATTTCAAAAGATCAAAGCACATTTTAATAATACGCAAAATGCGGCGAATGATGAAATTGAACTATGACAATGGTGAAAATTATTATGATAATGAGGTGATAATAATTATGATGATGATGTTGATGATGATGATATGAAGAGGAAAATGCTGATGATGATAATGAGTTTTGATAATGTGATTGCAATGATGATGGTGAAGGTGACGATTATAAATTTTAAGATAATGAAGGCTATAATGAAAACATACAGATAAAATCATCCGTAAAATATGAAGTACCGTAATACGGTAAAATGTACGGTATATTCTTGCACATAAGATGAAGCATAAAATATAAAATTACAACCGGATCTTTTTATATGCACAACATATACATTTGTTTTTAAAAATCATGTTCGTCTTTTATGTGCAGATCATCGTTGGGGGTCATCCTAAACGTCCAACATACAAAATCATCCAAAAATCTTCTCATATGCGAATCGTCTTATATGCGAATCGCCTTATACGAGAATATATTGTAGAAGTAGTAAAGCTTTACTGACCCTTGCTTGTGTCTTTTCATGACAGCTTCCTTACTGAACTCTGCAATTACTCCGACGCATCCGCTAATAACAGCTGCTTTGGCCTGGGCCCCACTCATGCCACCAAGACCAGAGGTTAAAAAAACACGCCCGCTCAGGTCACTTGATTGGAAACAACGTCGGCCAGCATTCAAAACTGTTATCTAGATTGATAATAAAAAAAAGTAACTAAAAATTTTGAAGTAGCAGGCCAGACCTCGACAAGCGCAACAGTTTATACTGTATACAGTCATCCTGTGTATGCCAAATTGAAAGTTCAAATTAATTAGAATTTAAAACTTGCATACGTATAATATTGAATAATAAATGCATCACATGTGTCTCTGTGAAATAGATGATGATAATGCATCATCATCCTCAATATCATCAATATGAAAGGCAGTGTTTCGCATGGCTGTGAGTAAATTGGGGGGGGGGGGGGGGGGGGAAGAGGGGGGGGGGAGAAAGGAGGGGGGGCCCCACGAATCTGCCCAGATGTATCATTTAAATAATCATTCTGTCAAGTCCAGTAAACCAAATGCTGCAAGTATTGCCATATGTAACAGAATATTTTAACGCATAATATTAAATACTCTTATGTCTTTAACTATAAATAAAGACCTTTGCAAATGAAAGTCAAATTACTTTTTAAACAAAGATGATTATAATTTTGTTTATAATGTTAAAGCATGTACGATAGGCATACTGGTAAAGAATATAGTAAAAAATGATTTATACAATACATGCTAAAATCTGATGATTGTAGACACTTCCTTTTTGTCACGTAGTGACTTATTTTAAAATGGTCAGTTTATAATTTTTATTTTACATTATTTAATGAACATATATGCTTTTGTATTATTATTTTTTTACAATATTTTAATAGGCATAAATAGGAACTCAAAATATGCCAATAATGGTAAGACATTTAAAAGAATGGTGCTACGATATATTTCTTCCAGAGTTGTGCACGTGTCTGGACTGTAAATTAGCACAAACATTTTGTCCTTACTCAAATTAGTATACTATCATAATGATAATGATGACGATGATGAACATGTCGATAAAGATGATGATGACGATAATAAAAATCATGAAGATGATGGTGGTTAACAGTAACAATGGTGATAATGGTGATAATAATAATAATAATAATAATAATAATAATAAAATATTTTTTGGTATTCATAAAGTACTGTCCACTTAACATCCTCTTTATTTTAATAATGAGTTTTTTCCAATTCTGTATACACTAAGTTTGCTTTTGTAAAATGTAAATAATGTGAATGTACTGTAAGCAAACAGGCAAGTGTTAGGCTTGGATCTGTAGAGGCAATGTGGTTAAAGAGCTACTCACTGTGGTACCATGCACTATCCCTTGAGGGCCTATGTAGCAGTAGCTACCTGCAGTCATCTGCCCATACCTAAGAAAAAGAAAAACAACAAAATACTGTAAATACCAAACCTATGTATGCTATGTGTCACCCTGAATGCCCTCAACCAGAAGGTATAAGACATGATAAAAATTGAAGCCAGGCTCTGGACGAAATTTCTCTTTTTTCAAATATTGAAAAATCTGTATTTCATTAACCATTTCAAGTTTTTCATGCCAACATGCCAAAAAACTGTTTTTCTCAGAAGCCTGGCTTTTATTGTTATACATCATTGAAAAGAAAAATTATTTTGCAATGAGTTTGATAATAAAACTAGAAATAAAATGAAAAAAAGGAATTAAGTTACAGCAAGATGCCATTTTACAAGGCGATGTAAGTTGTTGGTTAATGTTAGTGTAGTGAAATACTCAATGTAGAGGTATTACACAGTACAATTCAATGCACTTGATTTGATAATAACCTCCAACAAAGAGGTATATGGTAAAAAAAAAAGGCACACAACAAAACAATAAAAATGAAAAGAGAGAAAAAGAAACTCAGTGAAACAATAACACAGTAATAAAAGATGATAATGATGATGTTAATGATGATGGTTACAATCAAGATGGTAAACTGCTAAATTTAAATGAAAGCACTTACATCGTCACTCCAAGCGCAAATAATCTGTTGTACATTTCTCTAGTAGAATAATTTGGAATCATCTAAAAATAATAGTACAATAAATCTACAATAAACATTGTATAAATTAATATACAGTTTATGTGGTGTAATTGAGTGCTGGTAACATGACAATTTTTGGATATTCAAAATACTGTTTACCCTCAAATTTGAGACCACTTTTGGGACCTGAAAATTTGTGATGGTCTTGGGTTTAGTCTTCACTTAGAGAGTTAGCTTTGTGTTCAAATATTGAAGATCGTTATTAGGTTATTTGAAAAAGTGGTCTCGAATTAGAGGGGTCTCGGAATTAGAGTGGTCTTGAATTGGAAAGTGCACTACATACACACATTTTTTAATTGGCTACAGATTGTTTTGTAACTGTCAACCATACTATTGATTGAAAAATTAATAAATTGCCATAAAAAAACTGAAATCAAGAACACCTATAAATGCTGGCATTATAACTGGGGTCAATTTCACAGCACTGGTAACTATTGCCTTGTCAGCAAGATATTTTTTTGCTAATTCTTCAGATGGAAAGACAATCTAGTTAGTCAACTTTGACAAGATAAGAAAAGATACAAAACCCGGAAAAGGTTTGTACGAGTCTTTACAATGACATAACTTGATTGATCCTCATAATTACAATCATACAAAAGAGAGTAACTGACCATTCCATTTGTGATTACCAATCTTGGTGCTTCAGAATGGCTGGGAAAGAGGCCTTGGGGATGTCCAGAGTTCATCACCAATGTCTGCTCCTCTGTCATCTCAGACAAGTAGTTCATGATGATCCAGAACTAAAAGAGAGGAAGGAAATGCAATGAAATATTAAATATAAATAAAATATCATTTGTGGTAAAGACAAGCCAAACCAGTCACTCATCACAAAAATCAATTTTTAGTTATTAAAATACAGGGTTCAAGGTTGAAATGAGAGCTATAAAATGGTAAAAGAATCATTTAAATCCAACATTTCGTTACAGCTGTTTAAAGAACAATATTTGAGAAATCAGCCTTCAAAGTTTTGGGCATTTCTTAGGCAGAAACCATCACCAAATCGTAAAAAAACTTAGTTTGATGTGTGTATAAATATATATATTTATATAGGCTACATATATATACCAGGATTTGTGACAAGTGACTGCTTTGGCTTGTCTTTGCCACATTTCAAGGGTTGTTAAATGAATGAAAGCAAAAATAAACATACATTAATTCAGACAAATTCTTATATAACATTCATTGAATTATCTTACAATATTAGTTTATTGTTTAGTCTCAATGAGTTTTTTCATTAACATTTATTTGAGTACTGTATTTAATTGAGTAGTGACATAATCAAATTATCATAAATTTAACATCATAATCACCAATTCAACACTTTTATAATCAAATCACCATCATAATCACCAAGTCATTATTATCATCACCACGCGACACATGCAGCATCCATCACTTATTATAACAAGTTAGACAATTGCATTTTATACCTGAGCCCAATTTGAAAACACCTGTCCATTTCCACCATAAGTAACCAATTCTTCAGGAAACTACAAAATATAATATTTTACATTCAAATGCTGGTGAATGGTATACCAATACTTACTTAGCTTTACAGTTTTTTCATAATCTTCCTGGTAATTAATTAATATGATATTTAAAAATATACAGCCAACCAAAAATCTTGAAAAATAACCTAAAATAAAATTTTTTTTGCTCATTGAAAAAGAATCATAATATGACACAAATCAAAACATAAAATCAGTTTTCAAATAACGTACAGAACATCTGTAAGCAATATATTATAAAGTGTCTCAATATGCCAATAAAACCATAAACAAAGGCCAGCGAAGCAAGAGGGAAGCGGTTATGACCCAAAATGCCATCCAGTGTCACTTCTGGGAGATCTGACTAAATGAGTTTTCTAAACACATCTAAGTTTATGCTTCTGCGTATGGTGATACCCATCATCACTGATTTCCGACAACTGATGAATAGAATAGTAAAAACGTGCAAATATTATGAATTTGCAGAAGATGGGTCAACTTTCAGGAGATTTGTGCATGCTTGAGAGCGTCTCGATTTCCGGGGCAATCCTGCGACTTGTCGCAGACTTGGAAGACTTGGGGTTGTGAGAGAACATACCTGTGCAACTCTGTGATCAAGATTGTTCATAATCATCAACATGATGGCTGCAGCTTGCTTTGTCTTGCATGGGTAGTCATCAATTGGATAAGCTCTGAGAAGTAGAATATTCATTACTCAACTAGTAAGACAAGACTTTTTTAATACTGTACAGTACCTTCTTCAGCTAACCCATCGCCCGCCAAAAATGATGATTTTGAATAAAATTAAAATAAAATTTTTGGCCAATCACTACATCCGTTACCCTGTTGCAATGAAAAATATGGAACTTCTTTATTATTATAATTACACCTGCTACTGCCTTGAAGTCCACAGTGCAATTCCCATAACTGCTCTCCTTGTGTTTCAGCTGGAGGACTGAAATGCAAGTTACGATAGTGCACCGTCTTTTGGATGAGACGTTTAAGCCGTTGGTCCCATGTTTATGGCCCGTGTGCACTATTCAGAAAAGAGTAGGGGATTGTCTCCCAGTGTACTGCCCAATCACCACCAGAAGAAACCCACTGGAAATAAATCATCTTCAGATTTTTGTGGGTTGTCCCAGGTGTTTACATCACATAATTCCATCCATCATCCATTTCTAAAACACAGTGAGAATCAGTGAAGAAATTTAACCAGGGACAAAATAATCTAAAAGGACCTGGATGGTTTTTTTTTTAGTCATTATGAAAAAAAACCCTGCTGTGACAAAGACTGAACCTGAAACCTGGGGTTGGAAAGCAAACATCTTAACCACCATTCTACAAACTCCTCTCTCTTCTGGTTTCATAGAGCATTTAAAGCCCTGTCCAGACTATCACATTTTATTTGACAAAAACATGTGACATATGGCTAAATATGGCTATGATGACATCACATCATGGCCATATATAGGCACATCATGACTTTATATGGGCATACAACAGTTTCTTGTCACAGAAAATTTGATAGTGTGGACAAAGCTTAAAGCTTTGTTGACATTATCATGTTTTATGTGACAAATACTTGTGATTTGAAATTCTTGATAGTGTGGACAGAGCTTTAGTTTTACTGACATGACAAATATAGTGACTTGCCCATATATGGTGTGATATGGCATCATCATGCCCATATATGGTGTGATATGGCATCATTATGCCCAAATATGGTGTGATATGGCATTCATGCCCATATATGGTGTTATATGCCTGGATTGTAAACACCAAGATAGCCCACGAAATTATAGAAGAAGACTTATTTTCAGTGGGGTCCTTCTGGTGGTGATTGGACAGCAAACTGGAAGACAATCCCCTACTCTTTTCCAAAGAGTTTACTGCGTTCTTTAACATGCACATGGGCCATAAATGCATATGGGATCAACGGCTTAAACGTCTCATCCAAAAGACGGTGTGCTATTGTAACTTGTATTTCAGCCCTCTAGCTGAAACACAAGGAGAGGCAGCGATGGGAATTGAAGCGTGGACCTAGAGATGTCCACGGTTCAGTGCACACACAGTGGCTACCACCAGATTAGCCGACTGAGCTAAGCTGCCTCTCTCCTGCCATCACCATAATAATATGGGTAAATCACACATATTTGTCAATGAAAACTTGAACTTGACAGTCATGTCTTACCTCATTTCAATTTCTGGTTTAAAGCGGTACATATAGATGTGTCCATATTTCACAAGCTCTTGAGCAAATTCAGGTGCCAAAAATTCATGTAGACTGGTTGGAAAGTAGCGGAGAGCATTTGTAAGTGCTTTCTTTTTGGTTGAAAAAAGTAAATGTTATTTAAATAATTTATTTACTAGGCCTAAATAAAAATAGTATTCAAACATTCTTTATTATATTAAACCATCATATTAATTTATTTAATAATATTTAGTTTTCATACAAAAGGCAATAAATTTACTATTTTAAAAAGGCATTCAGCTAGAGTTGATTGATTGCATTTTTTATTTATTGTTTTGTCCTGCCATGCTTTAATTGGCCTAGGCAGGACGAATAGTCCTCGTGGCCTGGTTGGTCATGCTGGGTGCCGCTGCCTAAAACAAGTAGGCTAGGCAGGCCTAGCCTAGGCTTTATCCTACCTTCTGTTCATTTGTATTCAGCTCGTGTGTCCTTGTGGGTGCATGGGCTATTAATGGGTCCCTGCTTCGATACGCTGGGAGTGGACTTACAGGTAAGCCACCACAAATATCTCTCAAAGTCCCAGACATACCTTCAACTTCGCCACACACTTCTGACGTCGTGTATGATCGATGCGTACGTCTAGTCAGATCTGTGTTTGTTGATTTCGCTGCTGTCGACGATAAAATGGTGACTTTGATTGGTCAGTCTTGCCAGAGCACTGAAGACGTCATAAAATCGACTTTCTAGATGTATGTATTAAATACGATTGTAAAAGTAAGCTATAGAGCACGTTCTCCAAAAAATTCCACAATGTGATTTCTGGCGGGAATTGTCAACTGAACCCCCGACTTTTTCACATGACCTTGTTTGGCAACACGATTTAGCTAAAAACCTTTTTTTTCCGCGCTATCGTGGGTGAATGATTTATGAATGAATATCAGTGGACCAATCAAATTGCTCTATTGTAGACACACCTTTTACACAGCCAAAAGGAAAACAATAGTGTACGGACCCGACATCTGTAAACAACCGAACAACTGGTTATCACCGGAATTCATCCACAACGGAACGCAGGAGGAGTTTGTAAATTGTGGATCTGAACACACGAAACAACATTACAACAAGTAATATGAAAGTCAACGTGAGAATTCGTGGGGAATGGCTGTTAATTCCTTGTCGAAATAACAAAAATAATAACACGATCGATTGGTTGTGTCAGGAAGCACTGCGTAGATACATCAAGCAGTGCGATTACTCGGGAGATGATGACCACGTTGTTGAAATGCGGAAGACTCAAGGAGGAAGCCTTCTCTTCCCGTACGATGCAATTGAGGATGTCTTAGATGAAAACGATTTTGTTTATGCCGGTAAATATCAAGTTTTTATGTTTTTATGTAATGTCACATCTTGTGTAGGTCCATCAAAATAGGCTTTTAGGGTCTAGACTAGTAGACCTATTTTTTTTAAGGAATTTTAAGATATCAAACTGTATAGACTATATACACTAAATCAAATTTGTCTAGGCCTATCCTTAAGTATAATGTGTAAGTACGCCCTCATTCATTATCACAAAAATGCTGTATGTGAGATGTTAAACTGGCTGATTATCTGTTAAAATTTTCTTCGTACCTTTATATTTTGATCAGACTCTACCGACACGTAGTCTAAAAATTCAATCCACGCAGGTTGCGTTCAATTGTGTTTTGGCGTAGGTGGTGGCAATTTTTATTTTTCAGAAGACGTTGACATCCATAATTACATGGTTCGGTTTGATAAACACTAAAAACAGCATTTTCCTTCCTTTTGCTTAATTAGACAATCGACTCTACTTTTGTTTACACTGTGATTAATTCCGTCCTGTATAATTAATGGCAACAAAAATTATTTACGACGTGTTTGAGCATGGCGATCAAATATATTGCTATAGGCTATGTATATAGTGGTAAAGGTAGGAGAATAACCCATAACTCGCAGGATAATTGTGCTGAATTGCATTTCGCCGTGATCCCTGACTACCTTGCGCCATAAAGAGGTGCTTATAATAGCTTCATGTTCACATCATTCCACAACGACAGGGGCTGGAATGAACCGTAGTATCGGGGAAACCCCCTATTCATCCGAAAAATTATGCAATGGCCAGGTTCTTTAAAGTGCACAGGAGCCAGATATGTACACTGGAACTCCACTTTAAGTCCTTATCTGAGAAGATTTGTTCTACCAGTCGAACCCCAGATGAGGAGTGGCTCAAACTGATGTTAAGGTTGTAGTTAGCAGCAGCTCTGCCTTTACCGCTCAGCCTCTTGACTCATCCACTTGAATAAACAATCACGATATCTGGTGTAGGCCAAGTGGCTACAAAGTCCTTCCTAGAAAGACAAGGTTTATTTTAATTGGATATTTTACCTTGGTATGCATACTGTATTTAACCTTGTGACAGTCCAGCAGAGTCCTTAATTGGCTTCCACATGATTTTATAGGCAATTCAGGGACACAGCCAGAGGGTTGGGGGGGGGGGTGTCATTAAATTTTTCCTACACCCAACTGGGTGCCCTTGACAGCCCCTGGCCCTCAGTCTAAGTTGCTTGCTTGGCTCACAATTGATCCCCCCTCTCTTGCATTCCATCCTGACTGCCCCCCTGTAAGCAAGACAAGAACAGTAAATATACAATTATATCCAATTCCTTTGACACTGCATCTGTGAGATATGGTTGATTTGCAAGGCAACTTTATACTTGGTTTTAGTGAATGTGCTTCCCACCAATAAAGATGGTTTAAAATCAACATAAAAATTATTTTATGGCCTGGTTATTTCTTCCTTACAATTATCATGTCCGCCTGTCCATACTGCAAAACTATATCAAGCCTAAGCCTACTTCAGTTCCCTGTTAAGCATAAACCATCTGGTGAAGTACATTCACTCACAAATCGAAATACTTTTCCTTTTAATTTATTACAAATAAAATAAGGTAATACTTAAAATGTCCCAAATATAATAAATAAATAAATAAATAAATCATATCAACCCAGACTTATTTTAACAGCAACAATAAGCCTACAGTACAGCTATCACAATTACGTCTATAGTTCCATATGGAATAAACTGGTTGTATCCTTTGTTTACCTCTGTGCTTTATCAAGAAAATTGTGGCTGGATTTAAATGCAATCACATTTTATTTTTATACAGTGCTTAAGAGTGACCTGAAAAAAAATGTTAGTGTGGAGGAAACCACCATGAATGGGTAAGAAACATCTTGTTATTTTTTTTTACCAAAGAATCTTGCAGTTGCAGTAGGCCATGAATAGTGCATAATAAATTATAGCATATAGTTTACAAACAAATGTGGCAAAGACAAGATAAACCAGTCACTGGTCGCAAAAACGATTTTGCCTTATTAATACAGAGTTAAAGAGTAAAATAAGAGCTATAAAATGGTAAAAAATTATTCAAATCCTACATTTCCTTATAAAGGTACAAGTGTTTAAACATACAGCTGCTTAAAGGACAATATATGAGAAATCAGCCTTCAAAGTTTATGATTTCAGGCATTTCTCATGCAGAAACTATCATGAAATCTTTAAAAAGTGTTGTTTTAACATTAAAAATGGGAAAAATAACAGCATAGCATGATGTATAGATATATAAAGGATAGTTTAGTGCAATAAAATAGATTTTTTAAAAATTTGACATTCAAGCATGTTTTTGCCATTTTCTGTGAAACACGACGAGTGATTGGTTTGGCTTGTCTTTGCCACAAATATAGGAACAATTGATATAATGACCATAAGATCTTCAACAAACCAAGTAATGAAAAGGGCTTTTTCTCTGAAGGGCTGTGATCGATAGACCAACTTTCATAAATCAATTTTTTTCCTGTTTGGAGCACTGTTTGTATTATTTACCTATGTGTATATAAACATGTTCATTTGAAATAAAGTTATCCCACTTGATATTATAAAGACAGATAAATGTTATGAAATTAGATAATAATTATGAAGTATGAATAGAATATGAAGCCTACTGTATCTCATGGCCAGCGGAACCGGGGTGGGCGGGCACTTTTTGGTAGAAAATATATGTCGTCTATACAGATTTTTTGTATGATAGGAAAGAAATTTGAAAAACGTTCTGCCGGCCTTGTATCTATACATATGACAGTTATTTGTTATTATGGTGGCAGATGCTAACAAGCTTTACATATATGTGATTACCCTTTATGTTCATCTTTTCCCAGAATCCATTATCCAGCATCCATCCATCAAGCTAAAGATGTACGTACTTTTTAAAATATCTTTCACAAAATAAATATGGTAACAAGTTTATGTTCTTCCATCAGTATTTTTAAAATTTTAGATAATTTCCAAAAAAAAAAAAAAAGGATCAATAAAAGTCCAATTCTCATATTTCAAGGTTATTGTGATTATACCTGAATCAACTAAGTTTAGTTTCGGTTCAGTGAAGCAAAACAACATTTTCTGAGTTCAGAGGTATGAATATTTAATGCCTTTGTTACCAATTAAGATCAGATTAAACCTTTTGTATGTTGTTGTATTATAAGTAGGTTTTAGTAGGACATAAACAAAATATTAAAGCAATTTCAGGTTCAGTGCTATTTAATTTTCATAATCGAAATCCTATAAAATCCTTCATAAGACACTACATAGGTTAAATTTTAAAACAAATCATTGATCAGTTTGTGTCGTATCACTAACAGTTTTTAAACTTAAATGTTCAGGGGTATTAATATTCATTGCCTTTGTTAGCAATAAGGTCAGGTTCAGCCTTCTTAATTCAAACATCCATTCCTATCACACCCGTCAGGCTTCTTCATTTCATTTACCATATTCCAGACTTTCTAAAAGGCAAAACACTGTCTTTTATTATGGACCAAAGTATTGGCTTTCCTTGCCTAAATCCATTAACTGATTGAAAAATATCTTCCTAGGTAAATAAATATTATTTATAAAGGTTTTAATTAAATAATTATAGAGTTACTAAAACTAGTAATAGTAGTGATATATGTAATAGTAATATCAGTTATGATAATAATAATAGCAATATAATAATAATAATAATAATAATAATAATAATAATAATAATAATAATTATAATAATAATAAATAACAATACTAATACTAACAATAACAATGATATTAATAATAATAATAATAATAATAGTAATACTAACAACTATAATAATAATAATAATAATAATATTAATAATAATAATAATAATAGAGAATAATAATAATTGATAACTAGGATTAACAAAATCATATCTCATGTTCAATCTGTTGAAATCTTCCTGGCTTGGCTTCTTTTCTTTTTTTTTTCTTTTTTTTTTTTCGATTATTTAATCCTTTTAATTTAAATTGTTATTAGTTAGGTCATTAGATTAGTCCGGGGACCTTAATTACAGGCCTACGGCCTCCTTGGTCCTCGGCACTTGTAGTAGTTAAGTTAAGTTGCAAATTACAAGTGAAATAAAATGAAAAAAAATGAAAATTATGTATGTTGTAAATGTGTTTCAGTAGGACATAAACAAAAACAGAAAAATAAAATAATAAAGCAAGTTCAGGAAAAGTGTGAAGTAAATTGTAATCATCAAAAGTCTATAAAATCTAGGTTAAATTTTAAAACAAATCCATGTCACCAAACTGTTAACCCTTTTTTAATATAAATTGAAAGTGATTAAAAGTATTCCGATGGCGTGTTTGTGTCAGGAGACTCACTGTGGCTGACGGTCATCGGCCAACGAGCTTCTATAGAGAACACAGCACCCTTATCGTTTGTAATGATGATCCGCTCAAACTTCCACTTGCACTCAGCAGATGGCATCGCGTGTCACCTAACGCTCACGGAAGCGCTCACATGAAGCAGAGTCGGAGCTAGAGTTGGATTCGTCTGCTGACGGTCGTACAATCGTCGTACAAAGCAGTGAGTGCCCTGATTTATAGTACTGAATGCTCAATACGTTCCCAAATGCTTGCGGAAAAAATTAAAAGTAATTAATTAATGTTCGTATGACAAAGTTTCCGAATTTACAAATTGTTTTGTGTTTTTAGTACATTGAACTTGATGGTAATTCCCTGTTGCCTGGAGATCTCATTCGATTGGGAAAAGGTGAACTTAAAATCAAGGTACAGTTAGCACTATTTATATACAAGTTCTTGCTAAACCTACTAAAATATAGATTCAGCAAAACTAATTTTCAATTTTGCAGAAATGATTGTTCTGCACTAAATTTTATTTTCAATAAAGTTTGCTAAAACTTGTTATAATATGGTATTATCATAGACTATGGTATTATATAGCGAGTCATTTTAAAATAATTCAATGAAGAGTTATGTTGTATGCTATTTTAGTATTACATCTCTGTGCAACATTATGTATTGGATTGCAATACATCACTATAGTTTGTAATGAAATGTTTTTTTCATGGATATATTTTGTAGACATGCTCCTCCTTTATTATGTATGTGCTGTATGTAAATTCTTGTATCTGAACTTGTTTTTATGAGTGTGAACCATTTGCAAAGAGCGATTATTTTGTTGTCAACATTGGCATTTGATTAAGAAATAATCGAATATTGAACTAATAAATTCTCTTCTCTGTATTTGTAGTTGAGTGAAAAAGCTGAAAATGCAGTGTCAAAAGCAAGAGATCTAGTCAATTCCATTGTTAAGAACAATAAAGGCAGGGATAATTATATTAGTTTTATAAATCATATACATATAATAGGAAAAGAATTTTACTTTCGATATTAGATCAGAAGAAATAGGATTTTATTTTTTACCAGTTTACAATATTCCACTATCTAATTTTTTACACACGAGTAATAAAAATGAAATTAGTTCCTTGTACAAACTCTTTGTAATAAGGAAGAAGCCCTTTTCTTTTGACCATACAGTGCTTTTGTTAATGCTTTTAATTCTACACATGCCAGAATATAAGCAGAAACACTGATTTTTGAAAATTAGAATCCATCTCTATTTCTTTTCACATCCATAGTTGTATATGGCATCACCACAGGCTTTGGAAAATTTGCAAAAGTTGTCATCCCACGAGAAGATATAGTGTAAGTATGTAGTGTTACCAGACTGTATAGTAAGGCCTGTGCGGAGAATAATCCTCCGCGCAAAAATTTGGCCTACAGTAGAAATCCATTTGTGCATTTCGGAAAATAGCCGATTCCCGCACAGATTTTGCCGTAAATTAGACTTTGAACAAATCTTAATATATAACCAATGCAGTTATTCAGCAATCACGATTTCGTGCACCTATTTCCCTAGTGATTTCCGCACTATTAAAAACTCTACAGTATCAAATTTTCTTTGACAAAAAAAACTGTTGTATGCCCATATATAGCCATGGTGTGCCTATATATGGTCATATTGTGATGTCATCATATGTAGGCATGTTTTGTCAAAGAAAATGCTCTGGACAGGGCTTAACAAAGTGAAGGAAATTATAATAGATGAAGTCAATTTTATATCATATAAAATAAAAACAATTGTTTATTACACAAGCTTTCTCAAGCAATCTATGTAGGTATGCTGATGTACCCCCACCCCCATTGCAGCAAATTAATTCCACTATGTGGGTTAAAATACTAAAAATGACCATTACGTTTTCATTGGAATAGGGACTTAGATTCCACATTCTGGGATTTAGTTCTGCATTGTCATTTTTTGCAACCCATGTCCCCAGGTCAATACCATCCTACACCCCTATATCTCATTCGCATATTTTGACCATATTTTTAAAATTATGATTTTCTTTTCTCTATATATGTATTCGAATATACACACCT
Organism: Anneissia japonica; assembly: GCF_011630105.1. Lineage (NCBI taxonomy): Eukaryota > Metazoa > Echinodermata > Crinoidea > Comatulida > Comatulidae > Anneissia > Anneissia japonica. Next base: position 1,172,706 of record NW_022713615.1, read on the forward strand.
ATGGTTCAAGAAATTCAATTCTAGATAGGACAGTGTTTTTTGACTAACCAGTTACTTTTTCCAAACAAAACAATGATATAACAACAGTTCTTCAGCATGTTAAATCTATAGTTGATATTTTGCCAAAAGGTTTTAGGACTAAATTATTGATTACTGTTTGTCATGAAAATAATGTAATCAAAATATCTATGTGTCAATAATCAATTAAGCTGATTCTACTAAACTGTGGGAGTATTTTTGAATATATTCTAAATTCTAAAACTCTATATATTCCGATATAAACTCATATGATTCAATAAATTTAATTCTAAATGGGACAGTGTTTTTTGACTAACCATTTTTTCTTATTTTCACCAAACAAAACAATGATATAACGCAACAGTTCTCCAGCATGTTAAATCTATAGTTGATATTTTGCCAAAAGGTTTTGGGACTAAATTATTGATTTCTGTTTATCATGCAAATAATGATATCTATGTGTAAATAATCAATAAGTTGTCTTCTACTAAAACTCAAATATATTCTAAATTCTAAAACGCACTTAATGATATTTAGTATTAACAAATTCTTTGGTTAATGGTAGGATATGTATTTCTAGATTTTTAACTAATTAATATTTCCTGTGTTTTAATGTTTTATACTTGATATACCATTCATGAATTTTATTTCCCACTTTTAATTTCTATAAATGCCGGTTTTAAATCTTTTTAGGGATTTTTTTTTACTATCTTTTGAACCTCAACTTCATATATTTTTTTTTTTTGTTTAAAAAAACAAAATAAAAAAATAAATAAAATAATAATCAAAAATGTTTAAATGTATATATAAATGAATAAATTAACTAATTAATATTTCCTGTGTTTTAATTTTTCATACTTGATATACCATTCATGAATTTTATTTCCCACTTTTAATTTCTATAAATGCCGGTTTTTAAATCTTTTTAGGGTTTTGTTTTTACTATCATTTTTAATTTTTTCTACTTGAATTAATAATTTTATGTATTGTATTATGCACCTATGAGCAAATGTGTTTTGGATATAAGGCGCAATATAAATGCTTTTATTATTATTTTTATTATTTTCATTGTTGGCCACTACAGTTTATTTTGTATATATATCATATATTTTTTTTTTAGTTTAAGCAAGTCTGAGGCTTATGACTTTTTACCTTGTTACCTGAGCATGGCCTTCTTATGTAAACATTTGTGTAGCAAATTTGCTTATGTAGCCAATGATCAAATGTGATAAAATATGCGATGTCAACTTTTTAAATTTACATTCATTATACTTATATAAAATGGCTGTATTTCCAAAGGGAACTGCAGCTGAATTTGATAAGATCCCATGCGGCTGGTGTTGGGAAGCCATTACCACTTGAACATGTACGCAAGCTGTTGGCTCTAAGGATTAACGTTCTTGCCAAGGGACATAGTGGAATATCTCTATTAGTTCTCCAACAGATTGTACAGGCATTTAATGGTAAGGATAATTTTTTATTCTATAGAGAGAGTAGCTTAGCTTAGTCAGCTAAACTGGTGGTAGCCACTGTGTCCCCAGTTCAATTCCCATCGCAGCCTTTCCTTGTGTTTCAGCTGGAGGGCTGAAATACAAGCTACGATTGGGCACCGTCTTTCGGATGAGACGTTTAAGCTGTTGGTCCTGTGTGCAACATGGCCCAGGTGCATGTTAAAGTACACAGTACATTCTTTGGAAAAGAGTAGGGAATTGTCTCCTGGTGAACTGCCCAATTCACCACCAGAAGGACCCCACTGGAAACAAGTCATCAGACTTAGTGGGCCCTATCCTAGGTGTGATTCACACCGAAATACTCCTATTCTATCCTAACCTATCTTATATTAAATTCTATTAATTAATTTATTTTATATATGTGTTTATTTATATAGACTTAGACATTTAATCTAGTTAATTATGGCTACACAAATATGTATGTTATGTGCAAACTCACAATAGAAATTGTTCAGGACAGTAAACTCCAAGGTCTTAGCTGTTTGGTCAGTTTAAATAAGATGTGAACAAGGGATTAAAATCATACCACCCTTAAAACCTTTCAGCACATGATATTTTATGTGAAATAGAGTTGGGTGTAGCCGGATATATCTTGCTTATTGGCTCAAAGGCTTAAGATTGTGTATTGTAGGGATTACCTTGAATATATTTCACCTTTAGCTACCTTTATAATTGTTGGAAGTATTTGCTGCTGTTGAAGCATGTGGCACAGCGTGGAAGGCATTGGACTTTCAAATGGAACTTGAAGGTCAGGGGATTGAGACCGACGCTCGTCACACTGTTTGTGTACTTGAGCAAGACACTTCATCTGCCTCTCTTAACCCAGGAGTATAAATGGCTACCTGGAAGGAGGTGAATAATTCGGAATGAAATTAGTAGTGCTGATTACATACATAACTAGGAATACTCCCAAGGGAGTGGAGGAGGTTGCACCTTGTGTATGATTGATTCTGTATCCAATGACCATGGCAAAAAGCGCTGCTCCGGTAAAGAACACTATATAAATGCTAAAATTAAATAATTAATAATTTATTGAATAATTGTAATGTAAACCTGACAATCGATAATGATTTATGTCTCCAAAAAACTTTTGCAATTTGTGATGAGAAATGGATTTCTTTTTTCAGCCAACTGCTTGCCATGGGTACCTGAGAAAGGGACTGTTGGTGCTAGCGGCGACTTAGCGCCCCTTGCTCACCTTGCTCTTGGCATGGTAGGGGAAGGGAAAATGTGGAGCCCAAAAAGTGGCTGGGCAGATTCTCGATATGTAAGTACTTTAAAATACTACATGCAAGTTAAATAGTTGGAGTCTGTTTTAAGCCCTTTTGTCAAGCCATATCTATACTGAATTACTACTTGTAAAAAACGTCATTATAAATAATAACAACAATAATAATAATGTTATATCTATATAGTGCATATTGAACATTGCCCCAATGCGCTTTGCACAGAAATTACATAATAATAATAGTAATAAAGGCTAAACTACTCCTATTACTTAAACTAATTTATGGTTGGCCTTTGACTCCGAGGAGCCTATACTCCCTTTGTTCAGCTATTGGTTTTTCTTGCTACTGGGACCATAAACACTCTCCCCTCAGCAGCCACTACAACTTTTTTAATGTTTGTTTTTTTAGGTTCTGGAGGCTCACGGACTGAAGCCAATATCTTTGAGAGAAAAAGAGGTAATATTCTTTTACAAATCAAATGCACCGAATAAAATGCATATATGAATATATAGACATGAAAGAACTATCTTCATTGTAATAATATTGTAATAGGTCTTTAACTAATACAAGAACTCATGGTATTAAAAAGCCATTTTATTACATTTAAAATGTCCATACTGTTCTGTCTTATGGGAATTATATCCAGACTCCGGAAGTTGTCATAGATCAGAGAAGTAATCTGTACCTCACTGATATGCTAAGTAAATTCTTTGTAGAACAACTCACTGCCTGCATGCCTGTAGCTTCCCTATCTATTGATATTACAATATTTTAAACCTTTCAATTTAAGCATACTGGATGAAGGGCCATGTTCATATTTAGTGGGGTGAAAGGTTACTACAGTGACCTATTATTTTAAAAAAATGTTGTCATTCTTGACTCAGTTAAATCTATTCTTTTGTCCTACCTACAGGGTTTGGCGTTAATAAATGGTACACAGTTAATTACTTCCATTGGTTGTGAAGGTAAAACAAGAAAATATAATTTTAGGATTTTTATTCATTATGTATTGCTTGATTCGAGATTGATTGATTGATGAATTTTTAAATGAGCAATTTTCAATATTTTCGTTGAGTACTATGCAGTCTTTTTTCTTAAATAATACAGTTTCTTAAATAAAGACAGTATAACTTTAAATTTTGTCTGCAAAATTTATGGTGGCCTGACCATAATCTAAAAATTTATCTGCATTCGCCTTCTGTAGTGAGTAGAGAATCTCCACTACTATCAATCCTCCATGTTATCACTAACCTTTATTCCAGTCGTGAAGTAATAAGGTCAAGTGTTTTTAAAGTGTTAATAAATAATCACAGAATATATTTTACTGACATCACAGTGACGTTTGTGTGGGCCATAGTGTTTTACTTTGACTGTTGGAAATGCTTGAAAGTCATTTATTCCCGAAGTGTAATTCTTCATGGGTTTTCACACTACATTACTGTTATTATATAAGTGCTATATACAGTGTTACATAATGTGTTATTACATTGAAATAACATGCTAGACTACTAATTTTTTAAAGAGAAAAAAAGTGTGGAGGCATTGGCATTCTGTCCTGGGGTCTTTATTAGTTTTAGGCTATTTATTTAATAGATAGTGTTTTGTTTTTAATATTCATGTGGTTGTACTGAATTATTATTGTTATTTTGTCTAAAGTTACTACTCTCTGGACTATGAATGTACTCCTGCTGACCTACCACATGCAAAGCAGGATCATTAGGACATGTGAAAGGCTAACAATCTCAAACGAGTTCGACTAGATGATGATGAATGTTATTGAATTGTTATTACTATTATTATTATTTTCATTAATATTATCATGTTATTTACCATAGTAATGGATGAAACTAATTTGAATTATTATTTTTCTTTCTTACTAGCTCTTGAGAGAGCAACCATTGTTGCTAAGCAGGCTGACATCGTTGCTGCCCTTTCTTTAGAAGTACTGAAAGGAACGAACACTGCTTTTGATAGTGGTAACTATATATTCCAAAATTATAGGATTCTGATTTATTTTACACAAACATTTTTGAGATCTCACAAAAAATTAGTGAGTTGTACAGATTAAATTATGAACTGTAGTGTGGTCTTTGAATGAGATTTCTAGGATGAAGTTGATCTACAATACACTGAATTAGTAAAAAAAAATTGCTTGATTTAGCCAAGCTAACCTACATCTGACTCTCCACCCAGGAGTATATATGGATACCCAGTGGATCATTGTGTCGTCATTTGAAGAGGTTGCACTTCATGTTAGTTTTCCCATATATAGGTTCAGTGACCAGCCCAGTATCAATAACATCATTAGCACCTTGTATGCCTTGGCAAAAGGCATGCTATACACATATATTTTAAAATACTGATGTAAAAATTTGTCTTCCAGATATCCATAAGGTCAGACCGCACAAAGGTCAGGGTATGGTAGCCCATCGTCTGCGCTCCTTGCTTCATTCGGATCTGTATCCGTCAGAAATTGCAGAAAGTCATCGCTTTTGTGACCGTGTACAAGATGCCTACACTCTCAGGTGTTGCCCACAAGTAAGTATTAAAACAAGTCTAAAATGTCATGTAAAAAGTTGAAAAGTAAGCTGGAAAAACTTATTTGTAATGTTGTCACACACTGTAATTATATTCTGTGCTACAAAAATCTTCTTTAATTGTATTACTTCATAGTAATGGTGATGACTGATTAAAAACACAGGCTTATGTACATTTATATATAGCGGCCACAGAAGGAGAGTTTACGTTGCGGCCCATGTCAGTTGTCCATCCTACCTGCGAATCCTTCCTATCCTAAATACAGAATTTATGCAAGGCGAGCGAACGATTCCATTTCATGCTGGAAGATAGGTTTCAAAGAAACTTTACGGACATCACAAACTGTGATGTTTGTTTGAAAATGAAAAAAAAAAAAGATCTACAGTATATTGTATTATGATAATATAAATAGGTCGATTTATAAGCCTAAGACGAAAATAAACAAAGTTCTCTAAGCACCAAAAAATAATAATAATAATAAAAATAACGACATCGTATAGCGTTCGCTAACAGTGTTTGCCACTGGTGCTGGAAGCAGTGACAAAATTGGAGGTGCCAATGACCTCCTGCCCCCCCCCCTTCCAGCACCATTGACGATATTGAGTGTAATTTGATCAATATTTCATCTTTTTGATTATTTAATTTCTTGCTTCTTACAGGTACATGGAATTGTACACGATACTCTGGAGTTTGTGCGAGGTGTTATAACAACAGAAATGAACAGTGCAACAGACAATCCAGTATCCTTTAATAGATATGGTGATGATGATGATGGTGATGATGATATTGGTGAAGATTGTAATGATGGTGGTAGTGATAATGATGGTGATGATGATATTGGTGAAGATTGTAATGATGGTGGTAGTGATAATGATGGTGATGATGATATTGGTGAAGATTGTAATGATGGTGGTAGTGATAATGATGGTGATGATGATATTGGTGAAGATTGTAATGATGGTGGTAGTGATAATGATGGTGATGATGATATTGGTGAAGATTGTAATGATGGTGGTAGTGATAATGATGGTGATGATGATATTGGTGAAGATTGTAATGATGGTGGTAGTGATAATGATGGTGATGATGATATGCTGTCCTCTAGCAGAGGAATGTGCTGTGACGTTGCGCTGCTTTTGAATAGCGCCACCAACATTTGGTCCTACTGGATGTTCTCCCTCCTCCTTTAGTAGCAGCTGGTCCTAAATATGAGACAACTCATGTGCTCCTTCGTCCCTGTACATGTTCGTGTTTGCGTGTTTCCTAATGTTGACTCTTTTATTTGCCTTTTTTGTATATCACCCTGTAAGATAGTAGCGTCCCACTCTATGGTTTTGTTGTAGTATGTGATCAGTAATTGCGGATTTATGTTGAATTGATGATGTTGACGACCTTTGAGCCCTGGTTAAAATCCTCCATGCACTTAAAGTCTTTCTAACTATTGTTTTCCTCTATCGCAGACCATGGGACAGAGATAGGTACATCGCCCCTGACATAGAATTTGCCCATCAGCTGATTAAAGATGGAAAGGTAAATACAATGGAAAATAGTTTTTTGCATTTTAGTTTTATATATTTTTGTTCATATTAAACTTATTTAGCAATTCGCAGATATTTGTCAGTCTTCAGTTCTTTGTAAGAAATTAAACATGACGCGACCGTCCCTGATGCAGACCTGGCAGCAATGGCGTATCTAAGTGTACACAGGGTATGCACTACCTCAAAAAAATACACATTCCCCCAAATTTCCCCCCCCCAAAAAAAAAAATACTCATTCCGCCAAATTCCCCCCCCCCCCCAAGAAAATCACACTGAAGTAGTTAAAAATCATCTCAAATCACCTTATTTTTTGAGTTAGTGCCCCTCACCTAGTCATCGAGACTCCAATTCATCTTTGCACCTCTCACCAGCCCCCCCCCCATTTCAAGACTCGTAGATACGCCACTGCTAGGCTATCACGTCTGCGTTTATTTCACGGATATCTAACATGACAACATCGCAGAGGGCTGCGTCTACACTGTCTGAGTTGACCTTTACAGGATGGGATTGATGGTTATAATATTTCTTTTTAATTATTTAGGTCTGGGAAGTTACTGAACCATATATGAAGAAGTACTACAACGAACAATTGAAAGAAACGAGGTCATCGTCTCCAACTACGAGCTCACTTACACCGAAAAAGAAACGTAAACGCACAAAGTAGCACAATACAACGTACAGTGTATCGACAAACTGAACTGTCAACAAATTTTGTTAATAAACTGGAAATCCCTGAAATATGAATTAAACTATTTTTAATATTTATCAGTACGTACTTAGCCGTTGTTAGATTTATGCTGGGTTGGGGTAGAAGTTATTCTAGAGTACAAAAAAAAAAGTTATATTACCTTATGTTTTTGTAGTTTTACAAATAAAGCTGTTGATTAAAATGAACCTTCTATATTGGTAACTTGAAAATGCAGACGCGCATACAGTTGGGTGCACGTTCCCCCACCCCCAATTTTGACACTAAATTTTTTTAATTTCAGTGCATATCAATGATAGTTATTGAAATATGAGAAGAAAGGAATACAAATGTCCCCCTGTTTGAAAAATTCTGGATCGGTGCCCCTGAAATTTCATCATGTATTTTAACAATATTAAACGATGTATACAGTGTTAAAATGAATAAATAACACAATGAAGACACAAGCGACCTTATAAACGTTTATTTAAGATGACATAGGACTGTGATAGGCCTACTGAACTACAGGGATACATGAGATAGGTTACTTTGGAACGGGCATGGAAAGCACCATGCCAGTACATTTTTTATAAGGGCCTCCCTCGAATAAGCGCCGCACTGAAGCCTCCAAAAATAATATAAGCGCAGCGGCGCTTATTCGAGCATTACAGTATGTAATAAAAAAATAAATATTGGCTATGTACAACACATCATACAATAATTGTACCGCCCCAATAATTTGTAATAAGCACTGGTCTTGTATGAGCTCCTCTGTTCAATAAGTGTGACTTCTAATAATATAGCGCTGCAGTGTTTATTGGGTTGTTTATTGTCTTTGTAGTTTTGCACCTGTTGCTTAAAATTTGATTTTGATTTTAGTACAAAAAAACTTCATTTGTTACAACTATTAGAAGGTTTTTAGCATCTTACTTTTTTGGCATTATGAAAGAATTATAAAGTTTTAGTTTGAAATTTATAAATTATGAATCTTGCCTTTTTGCCAATGTTTGATGCAACTTTCACTTCATTCAGGACTGTGGTGGTGCACAGGTTTTAATACCATTTTGTTATGTTTGTTGTTGCTGAAGCTGTTGTATCATCATCGTTATTGATAGGTAAAAACAAAACATAAAAGGACTTCAAAGTTTAATTAACAGAGTGATTCTTAGATAGTTTAGTTTCCACTTTAGTTTGGGTATTCCATTTTTGAATCGTTGAAAACGGTGGACGACAGTAAAATATATTGTTCTTTAATGACACCATATATTGTAATTACAGTACAGTATAGAATAATGAGATAGTATAATACATACTCCAAGTATCGAAATGCACGCCATCATGTCGGGATTCAATATTTCGACATTAATTATGTCATCATCCTGATGATGACATAATTAATGTTATTGAATCCCGACACGATGGTGTGCATTTCGATACTTGGAGTATATGTATTATACTATCTTATCTGAGATTAATCAGTTGACCTTTCGGTATAGAATAAGAACCCCTGAAATCAGTTGGGGGCTGGTTGTTCACAAAGGTTATGCAGGGAGCTTGTTAATAAATGAGGTGGCTTTAGCTAGCAAAATATGGTGAAATGAGGAGATTAATAAGTACAGTACTTGATCATGTTTTATGCTAAGCAAATTTCTAATGGGGGAAGCTGGGTGGGAGAGCTTTTTTTTTTTTGGTGGGGTGGGGGTGTTGTTTATGTGCAGATACACAACTGCCCGAGATAAACTTACTTTTTGGTGTATTCGTAGTTGATTGTTAAGATATGTCCCTAAAAATAAAAAAAAATATATATAAACATAATTCAATAAGGTGTTTTCCATTTCATTACTATACTCTTTGTTATTATCGTATTTCATATTTGGAGTTATGGTGCATGGTTGAGTATCAACATTTTACAAAATGTTTAAAAGAATATTGTAGAGAGTGGTTAGGGGCGGATGCAGTAACCACTCCCGCCGGAGGCCACACCCTCCCGCCGGAGCTCCGCCCCTAGACACCACCCCTCCCCCAGCCATGGTGTGGTCACTCACACATTTCAAATCTCTCAGGTTGGTAACTATGATGTAGAAAATACAAATAAATTTCTTTCTCTACGACGAATTGTGGTTTTTCTCCCCGACGGCGGGCGCCACCTTTGGATTTAGCTGACACCATTTTTCGCGCTATGGTGGGTGTATCAGTGATTTATGAATGGATAATCAGTGGACCAATCAAATTGTTTTATTCTAGACACACCTTTTACATAACCTATTATTTATTAGAGAAATAAATTCTATTGTCACCTTTGAGCTTTGAGATATAACTCTAACATTCTATTGTATATTGTCTAAAGAATATAAATCAATTCGGACATATAAAAAGCAAGCAACTGGTTATCACCGAAATTCATCCATAACCAAACCGAGAGAATTTTGTGAATTGTGGATCTGAACCCATGAATACAGATCATTTCGGTCGCGCTTCGTTTCGGTCGCGCTTCGTTTCGGTCGCGCTTCATTTCGGTCGCGGTTTGTTTTCAACAAATATACGGAGCGCCATTTATTTATTTATTTTTGTTTGTGATTTCTTGTTTGTTTTATTTCCATTTTTGTTACATTATTGCAAAGACAGAATTAGGTCAGATGCTAAAATAGACGACTAGCTATTTCTAGGTACAAACACGTACGCTGAAGCGCAGTTCACCACTTCACATGTGTTCAACTACTTCATGAAACCAGTAATTTTGAATAGTCTGCGCTGGCTGCTGATCATGTTTATAAAATAAAAAAAGTAAATGGATAACAAAATATATTTGTGTTATAT
>NW_022713615.1:1183127-1270279 GCF_011630105.1 Anneissia japonica
TATATGAAAACGCAACAAAAAGAATAGCATGAAGCACATACTAAATTCCATTGTTTCAATTACAAGGTCATGTTGCAATCATGAATATATCACCATAAATGGAAGAAAGAGAATATAGCAGAAAGATATTTTGTTAGTGGAAAGATAGCAAAACAATAATATTTAGCCCTATGATAAACCGATTCACGAACTAAAATATATAGGGCCTAGGCATATTAAATTTTTCGTTTTCGCAACTCCTTCGGCGCTCCATATATTTGTTCGAAATATACCGCGACCGAAACGAAGCGCGACCGTAATGATCGGCTACCGACGAAACAACTCTAAAACAAACAAGTGATATGAAAATCAACGTGAGGATTCGTGGGGAATGGCTGTTAATTCCTTGTCGGAATAACAAAAATAATACGATCGAATGGCTATGTCAGGAAGCACTGCGTAGATACATCAAGCAGTGTGATTACTCGGGAGATGATGACCACGTTGTTGAAATGCGGAAGACTCAAGGAGGAAGCCTTCTCTTCCCATACGATGCAATTGAGGATGTCTTAGATGAAAACGATTTTGTTTATGCCGGTAAATATCAAGTTTTTTTTTCAATAATGTCATCTGGTGTAGGTCCATCAAAATAGGCTTAGGCCTGGCATAATTGTTTTGAGGAATTTTAAGATCACGCGTTTCAATCATTTGGCTAGAAGCAAGATATTAAATATCTTTGGTAGACACACATTACAGAATACACCAGTCATTATTATGTTTCAAACCATCATATTGTACATTTACACATACTTCCAGGTAGGACTATCGTTTAGAAAACTTACAAACTATAGGCCTAAAGCGACTCCCAAAACAAAACAGAATCCGCAACTTAATATTTGATATGTGAACATTACAAGCTCTTTAAAAATGTAACTAACAAATAACGAAAATCCAGCTGTCTTCTCAAGTCGCTACCAAATAAAATATAGTGCTAAGCTATATGAACGAACACAAAAAAGAGAATACATTTTAATTGGATATTTCACCTTGGTAATGCCATGGTAATGCATACTCTATTTATAATTGTATTATTTATATTATTCATTCCACACCGAACAGCATAAACACCAATAACAGGGAGCATACAGTAAATACAATATAAAATCACTATAAAAACGGTAACAATGTCACTGTAAAAACATTAAAAAGTATTAAATAAAAGTATAAAAAAGTACCATTTCATGATAAAACTATCTACAACCAGGGACATTAATCTGACAGTCTAGCAGTGTCCTTAATTAGCTTTCACATGACTTATATGTAAGCAAGACAAAAACAGATTATAGCCAATTCCTTAAACTGCACCTGTGAGATCATATACAGTAATATCATTTATTTCACCAACAATAAACACCTTGCAAAGAAGAACTCTACAATAAAAGCATCAGAAAACACGTTACACAAAAGACTGTTACGTGGCAATTGCACAGAAGTAACAGGAACCTTCTCACTGTCAAGGGGCTATCCACATAAAGCCTCGATGCAACACAAAGTAATAAAATAAAAATAAAATGATAATAAAATAACAATATAATTATTGTCATTGTCATTACCAGGACCATCATCAATATAATCATAACATAGGCTATAATAATCTAGAATTTGTGTGTAAGAATATATATCATTTTGTTTTTAAAATACTGTACTTTTTTTAATTGTGTGATAAAATCTCTAAATCATCTTGTGTTTCACCGCATAACATCCCACAATACAATCTGGGATAATAATTAAGGAGAATTTATAGGGGTCAGTTCCGTGCAAAATTGTGCTTAAAACGAAATGTGAAAGACAATTTATACCTGATTTTAGCGAAGCTGCTGCGCCACATAATAAGGAAGGTTTCAAGAATTACTCTATGGCCTAGATTTCTTCCTCACAATTATCATGTCTACCATGTTGCAAAACTCTATTAAAGCTTAAGCCTACTTCATTTCTCTAAAGCAAAAACCATCTCGTGAAGTACATCCACTCAAAATTAAAATATTTATAATTCTAATTTATTACAAACAAAATAGGATAATAATAATTAAAATGATATCCCAGATATGGTTAAAAATTTAAACCATTATCCGAACCCAGACATGTTTTAGCAGCAACAGTATGCCTCTAGTACAAATATCACAATTCTGTCTAGTTTCATATAGATTCAAAATGTTTGTAATCCAGCGTTTATCTCTGTCCTTTATTCAAGGACATTTTGGTTGGATTTAAATGCAATCACATTTTATTGTTTTATACAGTGCTTCAGAGTGACCTGAAAAAAATTGTTAAAGTGGAGGAAACCATCATGAGTGGGTAAGAAACATATGTTAATTAGTGACCATATAAGCATAAGATCTCTTGGAAGGGCTGTGATTGATACATTTATAAATACATTTTCCTATCAGGGCCGAATCCAGGGGCACAACATAGGGCCTATTCAGAATAGATAAGTAAGAGCGCTAATTTCAATATATGCTTTGAAATTTTAAAATTTATTGGCAAAACAGAGGGAATGTGCCCCCCCCCCCTTACTGGATCTGCCCCTGCCTATGTTTGAGCACTGTTTACAAATGTGTGTATACGTGTTCATTTCAAATAGAGTGGCCCCATTTATGAAATAATATATAGTCATGATATGGTCATAATGTGATGTCATCATGACCATATTTGGGCATGCCACAAGACTTTCGTCAAATAAAATTTGATAGTGTGGACAGGGCTTAACAAATTGAATTTCTGCGTACTCATAAAATTTAAAGTAAACTTACCTGCAACACATAACGGACACATACGGATAATACGTGTCCTTAATCTGCCTAATTGTCAATATGTTATTCGAGGAGCCAAGCTATCAGACTCCAATGGACCTTTCCGCTAAGCCCCGCCCCTTGGATATTGTTGCTAAGGTCCTACAAGACGACAGTGTTAAAACATACGCGAACACGTGCATTTGCGGGACAACACGTGTGTTTGTGAGACGCGCGCGCATTCCTAGCGCTGTTCCGATTAGTTAGTTGATAAGTTTGATTGACATTCCGGAAAGGTCTATTTAAACTCAAAACTGGCTGAGTCTAAACTGGAGTCTAAGGCATAAGAAGCAGAAACAATACCTCCCAGCAACCGCTCAGTTCATGAAATTTTCCTAAAACACTCCGTCTAGCTGATGCTTGATTACTTTTATAAGAATCATTTTCAAATCATTGAGCAACAGTACAGTGTTTTTTTTGGGGGGGGGAGTGGGGAATATAGTTTTCCCAATGTGAAAAATGGACACATTTTAATCACCTTTTTTTAAAAAGTATAAACTTCAAATATATTTTAACAAATTTGCTCAGATTGGCCTTTTCATTTTCGTCCACTACATGTTTGTAATATACTTTTCCAAAAACAAAGTTGATAACTTTTCTTTTACCTTTGTCATTTTGTGTAGCAGTATGCAACCAATGATCAAAGGTGATACAATGTCAATTTACATTCATTATACTTTTTAAAAAATTGTATTTCCAAAGGGAACTGCAGCTAAATGTGATAAGATCCCATGCCTCTGGTGTTGGGAAGCCATTACCACTTGAACATGTACGGAAGTTGTTGGCTCTAAGGATTAACGTTCTTGCCAAGGGACATAGTGGAATATCTCCATTTGTTCTCCAACAGATTATACAGGCATTTAATGGTAAGAACACTTGGTTCTTTCATACATAAAATTCTACTAATTTATTTATAATTTATATTTGTTTTATTTATATAGACTTGCCTTTCCCTTTTTAGATAGAGTGCGACGTGCTTTTGTTGCACGTCCACATACTTAGGTTTGCTGCTGTAATCAGTGCAGGAGCAAGGTACTCCACCAGGGACCCATTTATTCTCCCGGGAAGAGAGATGCAAGGCAGTTGCTGTATAAAGTGCCTAGCTTTCTCATGGATTAAAAGGCTAACCTCTGGTTTAGGAAACCAAACCGTTCCCTCTGTACCTAAACACTTCTACATTTAATTAGTACGGTATATTATGTACAAACTCACAAGAAATTGTTGAGGACCGCAAACTTTCCGGTCTTAGCTCTTTGGCCAGTTAAAGAATATTTGAACAAGGGATTAAAATCATATCACCCTTAAAACTTTCCAGCACAATTGTACTGTATTTTATGTGAAATAGCGTTGGATTGGGTGTATTGGAATTACCTTGAACATAATTTCACCTTTAAACAAACTTATTGTGATGAGAAATGATTTTCTTTTTTCAGCCAACTGCTTGCCATGGGTACCTGAGAAAGGGACTGTTGGTGCTAGCGGCGACTTAGCGCCCCTTGCTCACCTTGCTCTTGGCATGATAGGGGAAGGGAAAATGTGGAGTCCAAAAAGTGGCTGGGCAGATTCTCGATATGTAAGTACTGTAAAACTATATGGAAGTTAAATACCGGTAGATGAAGTGAGTTTTAAGCACTTTTGCCAAGCCTTATAAATACTGAATTACCTAATGTGCTTGTAAAAAAACGTCATTATAGATACTGTTTTAACGTTTCTCTTTTACTGTAGGTGCTAGAGGCCCACGGACTAAAGCCAGTATCTTTGAGAGAAAAGGAGGTAGTATTCTTTATACAAATCATATTCACCTAATCACATGCACTTTTCAATTAAAAAAGTATATATGAATATAATTATATAGACATAACTTCATTGCAATCATTTTGGAAGTCTGACGTACGGAAAAAAGCATGGTATTAAAAAGCAATTTTATTACGCCTAATTATATAAAGTAATAAATTTCCATGCTGTTCTATCCTACGGGAATTGTATCCAGACTCTCAGGATGAAATGAGGTCATGGATACCTCACAGGCATGCTAAGTAAATTCTTTGTAGAACAGCTCACTCTCTGTATGCCTGTAGTGTCCCTATTTATTTTTATTATTATACAAGATTTAATCCTTTCCATTTAAGAATACAGTTTTCGCACTTTTTAAGTATTCAAGAACATGTTGAGTATTCTGTATAACACGTCAGTGCAAAACATCCCTCCTACCGTACATTCTCACAAATAAGGTGACCCGCATATAAGACGACCTTCGAGTTTGAGAAGATTTTGATAATTTTTGTATGTCGGGCGTATATAAGACGACCCATCTTTTTCACTGTCAGGAGTTCCTACTTTCTTTACTGTATCAAAATCTTATTTCCCCGCATTAAAAATTCATTCATAACAACGGTTAGTAGCAACAAACCGCACATAAGACGAATATGATTTAAAAATTAAAAACATTGTATGTGATGCGTGTATAAGATGACCACCTGTTTTTTTTTTTTTATTGTTGCTATTTTAAAGCCTGGTCTATACGGTATTATATAGACAGAATTGGATTGGATTGGATTTATTCGGTGTAAACACCAAGGATAGCCCACGAAAGTCTAGAAGAAGACTTATTCCCAGTGGGGTAATTCTGGTGGTGATTGGACAGTACACCGGGAGACAATCCACTACTCTTTTCCGAAGAGTGTACTGCGTTCTTTAACGTACACATGGGCCATAATGCACATGGGACCAACAGCTTAAACGTCTCATCCAAAAGACGGTGCGCTATTGTAACTTGTATTTCAGCCCTCTAGCTGAACACAAGGAGAGGCAGGCGATGGGAATTAAGAGTAGATTTATTATATCATATCATTCATTTTGCTTCAAAATATTATGATAAAAACATTTCTCATTAAATTATATACAGTAGTAAAAATGTGATTTTTTAAAGAATAAAAATTTACATAGAGGTAAAAGAAAGGTCTGTAAAATATCTTTTAATGCTTTGCTTAAAACTGTTCAGGCTAGTTAAAAGTTGGTTGCAGAGATTCGCAGGCAGTTCTCTAAAATGTTTGGCAAAGAAGTTAAAGACAGAATTATGCAAACAATTAGTACTGTCTCTTATACACATCTAGATGTGTATAAGAGACAGCCCTAATAATGTGGTCTAAAAGCACATTTTGGACCATACTGGGCCATGACACCTTCCCCTGTCTCTTATACACATCTAGATGTGTATAAGAGACAGGTTCAGCGCACACACAAAGCGGCTACCACCAGATTAGCCGACTGAGCTAAGCTGCTCATATTTAGTGGGGTCACAGGTTGCATATTAAAAAGAATTTTTTTTTTTTGTCGTTCTTAACTCAGTTAAATCTATTCTTTTGTGTTTCTTACAGGGTGTGGCATTAATAAATGGTACACAGTTAATTACTTCCATTGGTTGTGAAGGTAAAACAAAAAAATATAAATTTAGGATGTATTTTCTGATTGAAAATTGATAATTCTTTGGTTTTTAAATTAGCAATTTTCAATATTTTTATCGAGTAATGTCAGGTTTTTATTTTTAAAATAATATTATAGACAGTATAGCTTTATAGCGATTTAAAAAATGTTGTCCAACAAGTTGTGATGGTCTGACCAAAATCCAAAAATTTAGCTGCATTCGCCTTCCGGTAAATATTGTTTTTCTTTCTTACTAGCTCTTGAGAGAGCCACCATGGTTGCTAAGCAGGCTGACATCGTTGCTGCCCTTTCTCTAGAAGTACTGAAAGGAACGAACACTGCTTTTGATAGTGGTAACTATATATTTCGAAATTATAGGAATCCGATTTATTTAACACAATTTTTTTTAAACATTTTTGAGATCTCACAAAAAATAGTGTGTTATATAAATAGATTAATACATAATGAATTGTAGTTTGGTCTTTCTTCGAATGAGATCTGGATAAGTTGATCTACAATACACTGAATTAGTAAAAGAAACCACTTCATTTAACAAAGCTAATCCTACATTTGCCTCTCCACCCAGGAGTTGTTCTGCAGTATATATGGGTACCCAGTATATATGGGTACCCAATAGAATTGGTGCCTTTGGAATGTGCTGCATTCTATTGGAAGCATGATTAGGGATATTCCCCAGGAAAGAGAAAGAGGTTGCAGTGACCAGGGGTATTTATGACATCACCAGCACTTTGCATTGTATCCTTTGGCAAAAGGCGTGGTATAAACATTTATTTTAGAATACTGATGTCGAAATTTAATTTCCAGATATCCATAGAGTCAGACCGCACAAAGGTCAGGGTATGGTAGCCCATCGTCTGCGCTCCTTGCTTCATTCGGATCTGTATCCGTCAGAAATTGCAGAAAGTCATCGCTTTTGTGACCGTGTACAAGATGCCTACACTCTCAGGTGTTGCCCACAAGTAAGTGTAATTAAAAAAACACTTTGTTGTATATTTATATTCTATTCTACATAAATACCATTTGCTTGTAATAAGTGTGTTTCTTGTTACTAGAAACTTCACATTAACGATGATGACTGAACAAATACAAGCTTAAAATAAGTTTGTCTCCAAATTACTTACCCAATTTATTAAATGTTACAATAATGAGTAGTAATTTGATATTTAATCTAATTGATTATTTCATTTCTTGCTACTTACAGGTACATGGAATTGTACACGATACTCTCGAGTTTGTGCGAGGTGTTATAACAATAGAAATGAACAGTGCAACAGACAATCCAGTATCCTTTAAGAGATGATGATGATTATGATGCTGATGGTGGTGGTGATGATGAAGATGATGTTGGTGAAAGTGAGGATGGTGACGATTATGATGTTGATAGTTGAGTTATGGTGGTGGTGGTGGTGATGATGGTAGTGATGATGATAAAGATAAAGATGAAGATGAGGACAAGGAGGACAATTGCAGAAGTGGTGATGATGATAGGGCTTTTACAATTTTTGGCAACACTACTGTATGCTTTTTTGCATATTATTATCTCTACTCTCACTTTATCGTGTAGCCCTTCATTACTTAATAATACATACTTACATATTAGTTCATGTCTAAACCATTCTTTGCTACTATGTTTCACACCAATTTTTATTAATTGTCCTTAAATAAGCCTTTCTATAGATCGTTTTTCCTGAGCGTGGGGAGATTCTATCTGGGGGTAACTTCCATGGTGAATATCCAGCCAAAGTATTGGATTATTTGGCCATAGCTGTACATGAGCTTGCCAGTATGAGTGAAAGACGACTAGAGAGACTTGTGAATCCAGGTAAGTTTTCAAAATGAGCTTTGATTTTTCAAAAACGCACGGGCCTAGTGAACTTTCCAATTTCTTCTTCCAAACACAAGTTTAATTTGGGTTAAATTTTGAGTCTGTATTTGACATGTTCATTGAATAATGTGTATAAATAATGAATGTTCTTTTCCAGCTTACAGTGAACTCCCAGCATTCCTTGTCAAAGATGGTGGCCTTAATTCCGGCTTCATGATGGCGCATTGTACAGCAGCTTCACTTGGTAATATTTCAAATATTAATAAATTATGAACGTAAACATCGAATTACTATGACTAGTAGAAATTTTTTTCCAGTGGTGACAAGAAATAGATGGCTAATTTTTTCTTGTATTTTCTTAGTGTCTGAAAACAAGGTACTGACACACCCATCATCAGTTGATTCCCTTTCTACAAGTGCTGGAACAGAGGATCATGTTTCCATGGGGGGTTTTGCTGCTCGGAAGGCACTTCAGGTGGTGGAACATGTTGAACAAGGTATACTATATATTTAAATGTTTAGTAGTATGTTTACAGTATTTATAAATTTATTTTTAGATTTGATATATAGCACCTTATTTTTCAGCAATTGTAGTAGGTGTACACCAGTGGTATTATTGTTATTGTGTTGTTATTGGTATTATTACAATATATTCCAACAATTATAAAAATTAAAGTTGCTATCATAAATTTAAATTCCTGGACCTTTATCATATATCATTTATTTCACTCGTAAAACAATATGGCTGACTAGCCAGATTTCCCAAAAACAACCCAGATTTACTGTCACCGTGATGAGGCTCTCGTGACAGCACATACAGTAAAAAAATACTTAATTACAAAAAAATCTTATCTTTTAAAAATTGAATTTAAAATGTAAAAGTTACTAAAGTTTAGAACTAATTTACAGCGCATAAAATATATAAAATACATTTAAAATAATTTTTTTTTAAATGGCAAAAAGGGAAATACAAGCAAAAAAGATCATTACAAAAGGATAAAATTAACTTATAAAATGAAGTTTAAGGTTATTTAAAAATGGATATAAGCTAAAAATGAGTCGATGGAAAATTTAATACAACTGATAAAAGCTAAAATTAAGTAAAGCTTTCCTTTTCTTATTTTACGTCTCCTTTCTCATTTATGGGTGAGTAGCTAATTACCTGCATTTTTACAGACATGTCAGAAACATCATTTATGTTATCAATTAGAATTAAATTCATAATGTTCAACAATTTTTGTTTCAGTTATTGCAATTGAATTATTGGCTGCCTGCCAAGCTATTGAATTTCTCAGACCCTTGAAGACTACCGAGCCTTTAGAAGCACTTCATAAATTAGTACGCTCACACGTAAAGTAAGTAACAGTATCCATTCTAATAATAAAAATATTTTAGGTTTTACAAGATAAAGCAAAATAATAATAATCTTTAAAGAAGTAAGTGTTTATTTTGCCATATTGTTGGGAAGGACGTGTTGAAGTTTATCTAACAATTGTTTTGTTTTCCTTTATCGTAGACCATGGGACAAGGATAGGTATTTTGCCCCTGACATAGAACTTTCTCATCAGCTAATCAAAGACGGAAAGGTAAAATATTTTTTATTTTAGATTTTTATAATTTTGCCATATTAAACTCATATAGCAAATCGCAGGTATTTGTCATGTGAAATGTGTGGACAGCTACCGGTATACATTTTCATCCATCATGTAACTTAAGGCCAACTCAGCATGGTACAATGCAGCTCCGACGAGATTTATCATTGGGGACAGTCTTCAGTTCTTTATGAGAAATTAAACATGTTTAATATTTTGTGATGCTACAGTCCCCAACACAGACCTATGCGTTTATTTCGTACACTGATGTAACACAACATCGGAGCGGGTTACGTCATAGGACTCTGTCTGGGTAGGCCTTTACAGGGTGGAATTGATGCTTATGATAATAACTGTTCATTTCAAAACAATTTCTTTTTAATTACTTAGGTCTGGGAAGTTACTGAACCATATATGAAGAAATACTTCAACGAACAATTGAAAGAAACGAGGTCATTCTCTCCAACTACGAGCTCGCTCACTCCGAAAAAGAAACGTAAACTCACAAAGTAGCACATTACAACATACAGTGAATCGACAAACTGAACTGTCGACAAATTTGGTTAATAAACTGGAAATCCATGAAATGAATATTCCAATATGAATGAAACTATTTTATATATTTATTAGTATGTACTAAGCCCTTGTTCAGATATTGTAAACATAAATACTACAATTACGCTGGTTTGGGCTAGAAAATATTCTACTGATGTTTTCAATTTCCTTGAAAGATTCTACTCTGTTTCCACGTTCATATCTGCATTTGTTTTTTTACATTTCTATTTATTACTCCACTACTTTATTCAATCCATGCAATATGTATACTCTTGTGCCTTGGATCATTTATTTTGTTATTATTATTATTATTATTATTATTACAAAAAAAGTTATATTACCTTTGTCATACTTTTTTAGTTTTAGGCCTACAAATAAAACTGTTGATTAAAATAAACCTTCTATAGCTTGAAAGAGTCATCAAGTATAAACAATATTATCTCAACTTTTTCAATACCGTAAATGATCTAATAAGCGCCTCTCTCAGATGCCAAACATGCTATTGTTTAATATCACTATAGTTATATTCGATTTTGTTGTAATGTTTCGACTTAATCCAAAGTGTGCGTTACAATATTCCTTAATGTTTTATATCATTGAGAAAACAACAAATTTCACAAACTTATCAATACTAACATTGGAACAAGTCAAATAGGCCTCTGTACAGCACATGATACAAGTTTACCACCCCAATAATTTGTAAGTGCCACTCCCCTATGAGCTCCTCTTTTAAATTAATGCTGCTCTGAAGCCTCAAATAATGTTATAAGCACTGCAGTGCTTATTAGGTCGTTTATTCTATTTCAAAAAGTGAGAAAGTGTTACCACGAACTAGAGGGCGTCCTTCAAAAAGGCGAGCCTCTATAATAGGAACTCTAGGCGAGCTTAACGTTTTTATTTTTTGCATACAAAATCAGAGCAGTCGGACATCTTGCATTTCTATACATATCATATTTTATATACTTTGGTGTTACATTGTAGAATATTAACATTTTTAAAATGTGTTAAAGAATACCGTAGTGAGGGGAAATAAGTCTATGGGGGAAATGCATTTTAATATAAATTCGTAATTGTTTAGCGTATTACGTTCACAAAGTTTGAAATTCGTTGATGGTAGCCGTGTGTTAAACAAAAAAATGAATAAATATAATAAAAATGAAATTTGTTGAATGCAATTCTTGTCACCCATTGTACACTTATGCAGGCTTGCATTTTAATTCTTAGCATGAGGCCAGATAATGCTGTAATTTCGAATCCAATATTTGTCGCTGACCAGTCAGTATGTGTTATTTAATAGTCAGGAATACGCGCACAAGCACACGAGTTGATGTGATGCCGTTCAGCAACAATAGTAGTGGGTTTAGCTAGCATAAAGGTCTATCAAAGCTGCAGTCAAATTATATATATATATATATATATATATATATATATACGTGTACTTTATTTATTTGTTTTATTTATTTATTTATTTATTTTTATTTATTTTTTTTTTTTTTTTTTTTTTTTTTTCATTAACGGCTGTTTGGATGATGTCAGAACAATTTATTGATTATCCTCTGTACATGCAATTAATCATTTGACGGCGTGATGGGAGACTTTCAAACAAAACGGCTCACAATACGGCTGATAATAATAACTTAGTAAATTATTATCGTTTACAATTCTAATTTAGCTTAAATGGAAGTCCAAGTAAATCGTGAATAGCTGATGAAAATATCGCAAATTAAGCTATTTCCCCAACAGATTGTGTTTTACTGTATCATTACAACTTCATGGACGATCTTCAATTGGGTATTATAGGACTATTTTTATGCCGTCCGTCTAATTAAAATATGATAATATTAATTAGAGAAATGAATATATTGAACAATTAAGGAGGTAAGATATGAATCATGGAAAGGAGTAGAGAATCAGATACGATAACGCAAATAGTTTTCCAAAGTTAAGACATTTATGAGGGCGCTGTTACTACCTTACTATTTTTCTGCGCGTGCGCACAAAAGAAGCTCCATATTTGAAAACGTAAATAGTTTCAGTCACATCGCGGGGGAAACGACTGTTGACAAAATTTAATAATTATATATACTTAAGTGTGAGTATCACCCTTTTTTAACAGATCACAGGCCTAGTAAAAACGTCTAGGCTAACTTAGCCTAATAGTCATGTCCCTACCTAGCTAATTAACTAAGAGGTGTGCCCCACTCACTCAGTCCATCACAGGAGCCTCCTGAGGAGGGAAGTAGGGCCTAGGCCTAGCTAGGCTGGGACCTAGCCTACTACTACCTAGGGTAGGTACGCCTAGAGGCCTACCTCAGCCTAGCGTAAGCCACCGCCTACCGACGATAAGATAGGCCTTGGCTGGCCTAGCCGTGGGTGGGGTTAGAGGTAGGTATATAATAGTCAAGAGCTTCGACGATTTGAAAATTCTACTACCCTACTACTACTACTAGGACTAGCCTACTCACTGCTTACAAAACATTTTGTATTGTAAAAAATTGATAAATTTATAGTTGTTCCATATTGCAAAGTTTTTTAATTGCGTGGATGATATGCCAAAGACCTAGAGCCTACCTCAAACTCAAAACCATCTTAAATTTGCTTGGAAAATAGGTACACAGAATAATATGTAATAATATAGTGTTTGTATATTAAGATTAGGCAAAATGTACATGGCTATTTTCCTATCCATGAAATATTAACAATCTTAGGCTTACTTATCAAAAAATGTTCCCTCCTACAGTCAAAGTTTCTGAAAAATGCATCGTAATAGGTCATCAAGTGGCAGTCGTGCATCACTGGGCCCACTTCGTATCAAGCAAGACAGTGGTGGGTAACTTTAAAAATATATTTTATTTTGTTGTATATTTCCATGTTTTTGACTTTGTCATCCTAATTTAAAGTAAGAATATTAACCTAAATATACATGTACCGTACCGGTACTTGACTCAGAAAATATGGTTTAACTCTATTATTATCTCAGAACATATTGCTCCGGCTAAAATATCATACAACAGTATGTTTAGGGATATTATAAAGTAAAAATAAATATGCTTCTTTATCATATTATATTTCAATATGCTGTTATTTGGTATTTTAGCTGGAGTACGAGGACGTTCTTTAGCTGGTGGGCGTTTGTCAACAGGAGCAAATTCTAGAACAGCCAATGGGAGAAGTTCAATTGGTGGGTCCAAGAAATCAATGATTCCTAAACCCAGCATTGGCGGTCTTAATAAAAGGTATGTTAAAAAAAAGAAAAATTAATCTTATGTGTGATAGAAGGAAAAACCTTAAAGATGAGTTTTAATTTTGTTTATTTTATGAAATGTTTGCACACTTTAATATTAAATATGAAAGTATAGAAAAATATATCGATTTTTTCCCTCATCTGACAGACGTTCAAGTAACTATGGGCGGCAAACGTATGGCCATGAAGTTTTAAAAGATCCAAGACCAATCAGCGATAAATCGTTCATGCATAGAGAAATTAAAGAGATAGTAGAGGTAAGGCAACTGTTATAATACATTATATGTGGCAAAGACAAAGCCAAACCAAATTTTCAAAAATTGATTTTTGGTTATAATTACAGGGTTTAAAGATAAAAATGGGTGCTATAAAATGGTAAAAAAATCTTTTAAATCCGACATTTCATTATGAAGTTACAAGAGTTTAAACATATAGCTGTTTAAAGACCAATATTTCAGAAATCAGCCTTCAAAGTTTATGATTAAACATTAATACATTTGAAAAAATATTTATCTATAAAATCCAATCAATTAAGATTAAAAAAATAAAAGTAGGTTAAGCATGAGAACTATATTTTTTAAATCTCTTTTTCTATTAAATTTTAGTTTCTGATTGACAAACGCTACCCTTCACCGGTGACAACTAAATCGCTTATCACACCAACTACTAAAGACTTTCTCAGAATCTTCCAGTTCGTTTATGCATTCCTTGAACCGAAGTTTGTCATGCCAGCAAAGCATGAAGAAGAATTGCCAAAGATCATGAAAACACTAGGGTAAGGCTTAGTGTTATTCATATATAGACATTTGCATAATGCGCTATTACAGGCTGTGGTGCCAGTGGTGGAGGACAATTTACCGTTGTCGGACACGTCTGGACCCCCTTCGACTAAAAAAATTTAATTTGCCTATCTAAATCGTTATTTTTATTGCCAGTCCCTAATATTGTGGTCTAAAAGCACAATTTTGAACCATACTAAGCCATTAAAAATTCTCGGTCCCCATGAACTCAGGGATGTAGTTATGGTGGGCAGGGCACCCCAGTCTTAAAGTATTCCACCCAGACTAAAGCTAATTTCATGGCCTTCAACCTACTCTTAATTAACCAATTTTTCCATCCTTAAAGTCTACTCTTATTACTTAGAGTTTACCAATGTTATTACCAACTCACCCTTAGGTTTCTACAGCTACAACCCTGTGAACCCTACCAGAATGTTGTTGGAGCGTGTGGCGCAACGTGTAAGTTGTTGGATTTCTGGTTGGGAGTTTGAGACCGACGTTCGCCGCACTGCTTGTGTCCTTAGGCAAGACACTTTACTTACGTTTGCCTCTCCACACCCAGGAGTATAAATGGGAGGGTCATGCTGTCAACCTGCTCGTCGGTGACCCTGCTATGACTGTTCCAGTCAAATTAATAAAGCAACTAGATATCAATTGGTATCATACGAGAAAAAAAAAAAAAAAAATCAAGGCTCTAGTCGGCCCCTTGGTTCTGACCCTCGCGTCGGCAAATTTCTGGAGCCGCCACTGATTAGAAGGTCAACATAACTTTTATTTATTTTTATAAAATATATTCTGGTAGCCTGCCCATTTATTATTTTATTTTTCATTGAGCAATGTGCTTTAATATTGCAAATTTTCTTGCATTTATATGATAACAGTAATGATTTTTTCGGTTATATTATTTTTATGTGTTAATTTTAATTTTATTTTAATTTTGTAAATTATTACTTTTCAATGTTTTCTTTTATTCCTTATTCTCTCATTTTTTTTTCAGATTTTATATATCTCTGTTTTGATTTAATTAATTTGTTAATGTTTAAGATCTTGTTTAATTTTCATCTTATACTTTTGTCTTTTATTGTATAAGGGTCACTATTGGTCAGCTCAGGCTGGATGTACCACCCTCACAAAATATTGTTGAAATGATTTATTAATGAATTCTTTCCTCAATACAATTTTTGGTAAATGTTTCATCCCCTTTTAGCTACCCATTTAACATCAGCAAGAGTTCTCTGTACACAATTGGTAGCCCACACACCTGGCCACACCTATTGGCAGCTCTTCATTGGCTCATGGAACTCGTCAAGGTAAAAACAACATTTTGTCAAGGTGAAAACAACATTATGAACTTTGGAGATCTCTTGGTCCCCAGTTAAATTCCAATTGCTGCTCTACTTGTATTTCAGCTGGAGGGCTGAAATCTAAGTTAGAATAGTGCACTGTCTTTTGGATGAGACGTTTAATCTGTTGTTCCAGTGTGCATTATAGCCCAAGTGCATGTTAAAGAACGCAGAACACTCTATGGAAAGGAGTAGGGGATTGTCTCCCGGTTTACTGCCCAATCACCACCAGAAGGACCCACTGGAAATAAGTAACATGATTAAGTAAATCAAAACGTTGAACCTCAAAATTTTGATTTGTAATTTTGTTTCCAGTGTGGTATGAGTATGAGACCGGAGGCAATGCTGTACGGTTGCGGTGATGATATCGCAGACGAATTTGATGGCAAAACTGAAGCACAAGTGAGTTCACTGTTTAAAAAAAAATGATTTCTTAAACTATCTATTCACCAACGATTCATATTTGAAAGAAAGCTAAAAATTGTGTTTATTATGTTTAAAACAGTGGTTGACAAGTGCATCTATAATTGCAATAATAATAGGACGCTCAACAGTATATGAACAATATTTTTTTTCTTGAAACCAATTTCCTTTTTCTTTTAATGTTGTGAGCAGGTGCATCTATATAGTATAATTATTAATATGAGGTTTTTATCATGAAACCAATTTTTTGTTGTTATGGAACAGGTTTTGTATGAGTTTGTTGAATCTACTTATGATGCATTTTTGGGTGGAGCAGACACTTACGAGGTGGAGGAGCAAGCTGTCGCCAAAGATTTCAGTATGTTGCTTTTATTATTACTGTTTGTGAACATTAGAATACTTTTTAAAACCTGTACATCGGGGGTGGGGCAGCTAGCCCCGACAGGGGGCCTGTCCCCCCACTGGCGCCAGCTCTGCTTAACAATTAGGAAAAATTATGTTTTTCTTACAGGACGTAAGGTATTGTGTGTAGCAGGTGATATTCAACAACTTGAGGCTGAGAAACAAAGGCTAACAGCTGAGTTACAGCTATTGGAAAATGAACCGGTAAAATTTTTTCAATCTCGTTTGAATATATACAGAATAAATAAGCTGAATATGTGGGCTTTTGAACATTTTGATTGGTGGTCAACGAGAAAATTCTATATGAATCCCATATAACATCAAATGCCATGCATGATTGTGGCTCACTCACAGTATTACAAATTAAACTGAAAAACACCAAATAATAACCACAAGACAATATTACTGATTTTGTTTACAACTGGCACATTCTTACTAGCCTAGTAGGTAAACAATACTAGAAAAAGGTTTGACCCTTCACACTGAAATTACTACGACCATAAGACCATGGAATATTTCATCAATGTATTACAAATTAAACCAAAAACCACCAAATAATAACCACAAGACAATATTACTGATTTTGTTTACAACTGTCACATTCTTACTAGCCTAGTAGGTAAACAATACTAGAAAATGGTTTGACCCTTCACACTGAAATTAAAGTCCTGGCACTATGACTATAAGACTATGGAATATTTCATCAACAGTGCCAGCTAACTGCCCTGCAAGAACGCTTTCAGGTGATGCAGATTGATAACAACAGATTCAAGAACTACCTTGTGGAGCTGGAGAATCACAAACGAGCTCAGGAACAGAAACTGGCAGAAGTTGACTGCAAGTATCAACAAGAAGGTATGGTTGAGTACTGTAATTTAGTCAATTGTTATGATTTTGCATGAATGCAGTAGCAGCTCTAGAGGGAAAGCTTAATAAAGTGCGTAACAATAATAAGAAAACATAATGTAGCAATGTTAGATATATGATCAAGGAGTAGTAAGTAAATCTACATCAACAATTTATACCTTTGTACTGAGTAAATACATTGTAAGATACAATAACAGGGAAAGTATACTAAACAATACAGAAATGGGGTGGCGGTGATGATTATTATGACGATGATGATGATATAATGATAATGGTGACTGCGAAGGAGTGGTAGTGGTCTTGATATTTATAGTGATAATTATTTTGTTAATTAATGTTAAATTAAAGTAATGCAATAACTGCCAATCAAACCATCTATATATTGAGCTGCAGTATTATACTTTATGATGAGCTATAGTAATTTGCAGCATCCATCATGATTATGCCATCTTCGGTCAAGTCAAGGCGCCATGAACATTCCCTCAGAACAGATATTGGCGCACTACAAGTGCTCAATATTACTATTATAATTATTATTATTTTCTATCTAGCGCTGGCATATGAGCAAACTATAGCAGAAAACAAGCGACTCAAGCACATATTTGACACACAAGAGTTGAGTGCAGCTGATGTGGAGAGGATCAAGATGCAACAGAGAGAACTTGCTCAGACACTGGAGAGTCTGGAAAAAGAGAAGGAAGCATTCGATAGAGAAATATGGCAGGAAGAAAAGGCCATAGCAAAAGAACGAGAACAAGTGAGTTGTGTGTAAATGGTTGTCCAGTAATTATATTTCTAGTTGCTTCGTAATATTTATCCATTCATTGGAACATATATAAGTTAACTGATGAGAGTCTTATTAAAACTTCATTTCTCATATTTTGACTTTAGATTGAACACCAGGCACAAAGTTACAACAACATGGCCCGTAAACTGAAGCTGATTCCCACCACAGCAGAGAATTCTCACGGTATCGATTACGAACTGCGACTTAACTTTGTTTCACAACATCCAGATCACGCAAGCATGATGAACTTTGCCAATATGATCAAGGTACATGCTCTAGCTGTAATATATTTTTGTGAATGATCTTTGCAATTTCTTAAATTAATAGAATCCATGCCAATTTTTTTTTAAATAATGAAATGAATAAAAATGTTGAATAATTATAATTTTGAATTTTGCGTCTAAATTTGTCGTAAAGTCCGGCGCTCACTGTGTTGTACGATCATCATACAGCAAATCCAACTCCGATCCTTTGAGCTCTAGACAACGCGATGCCATCTGCTGATTGCCTGACGTTGCATTCTCCATATAATCCTGTCGGCCGTTGACCGTCGAGCATAAAATTATTGATCTTTGTGTTTTATTTTACTCCCTTTAGCCTGCATTAGTGCAGCTGAAGAAACAAGTCAAAGAGACAGTGCATGATATAAACAGTCAAAAAGATATAGAGATGGAAGCATTAGAACAGGTTTGTACATACTGTACTCATCTTACATGATGTGTGGAATAGTGGTGAGGCTTTTTACTAAATAATAACATTTATAACATCTGCAATACTGCTTAGAGCTGCATTTTGTAGGGTTTACAAACTAGTTTTATCCACAGATAATAAATGGCCTAATTTGAAATTGTGCATTGTATTTTATAAATAATCTCTTCTTTTCCTAAGATCTTGGAGATGGTTGAGAGCAAACAAGAAGAGATTAGCCTGCTGGAAACCAAGTTGGAAAGAGCAGAGAGGGAGTTCATAAGCCACAAAGAGGTACAGTGATCTTCATAATCCAATTGCTATAGTAATCACATCTAGTGTTATCCTCTCAAATACATACTGTTTAATGTCATGTACAAAATAATTATTTACATAAAATCTAATTTTGTTTTTTAAATCATTCTCATCCAACAGTGAGTCACTTAAGAGGATGAAAGTGATGCTCTACAAAGTATGTTTTCCTCAAACTAATATCAGTAATCAGTACTTGGTTAAAAAAGTTTCAGTATGATTGTTTTTTTGTTGTGCAGAGATTGAACAAGGAGTACAAATCCAGCATTGAACAGGTTCACGTCTTGGAGGCAGAGGTCCTTGAATTGAAGCAGCTATCAGAGACAGACGTTGAAATACAAGCTAGAGATTTAGAGGAGATGAAACGCAAGTAAGCGCCATTAATAATACCTTTCTATTTTCAATCTAGTTTGAAGTTTGTATGAATGAAAGTCGGAATATCTACATCAATCAACTCTTCACTAAAACAAGTGGAGTTGAAAGATTGACTGTTCCATTCAACTCAGCTCCGACTCGTTGAAGCAACAGTCAATCTTTCAACTCATGAAAATATTCATCCCACTGCACTCATAAACATTAATTATTTGTATACTAACATTATAGTATACTAACATATATGTTATATGAAAATATCAATTAAAAATAGAAATAAAATTGACAAAACATTTTATATTAAAGTGTTGAAGACATTCTTAGATACAGTACTTAATTAAATCAAATACATTTCCTGCATTTTGCCTTCTTAGAGCTCAGCAGGAACTGGTGAGGATGAAGGAGGAAAAACACCAATTTAATGTCTTCCTTATAGATGTTGTTAATGAAATCCTTCAGCACAAGACAATTATACAGGTAAGATCTCGGTATTTGCACATCTCCCCTTGTGCTAGCTATTTGATTTCT
This sequence comes from Anneissia japonica, assembly GCF_011630105.1. Lineage (NCBI taxonomy): Eukaryota > Metazoa > Echinodermata > Crinoidea > Comatulida > Comatulidae > Anneissia > Anneissia japonica. The sequence continues at coordinate 1,203,116 of NW_022713615.1, forward strand.
TTCAAATTTTTAATGCCAAATCACTGATTATGCCAAATCGGCAACAAATGTAACAAATATAATATACCTATTAGGAAACTAAGAACCGCATAAGAATCAGAGTCAGTACACACAAACACCCCTGACTGAATCATCGATCAAGACTTCACTATACATTTCTAAACATTAGCATTACTAACATAGACCAGATAGGGAGTTCCTTCATTAAATGATAAATGACATGAAGCTCACACCATAATTATAGTACAATACAAGCATAAAAAATAATATGATACATACCATTATTCTTGAATCTTGTTATAGTAATCCAAATAAAGGCAAATATTATCCATAATAGTATAATCCAAAGTACAAAGTAAATTAATCCAAAGAAAAATAATCCCTTAGTGTAATAATCTAAAGTAAAGTAATCTAAGTTTGCAAGCTGGTAACAACTAATGGTTGCCTAAGAAATTGTCTGTTCACTTCAACAACTGAACTGCAACTGACTAGAAGAATTCACATCAACTGCACATCTGTACATACCACAAAATAAATGCAAATTAAGTATGTAAATTAAATGACTGAATACCATTCAGAACTTCTAGAAATCACAGAGTTAAATGAAGGAAAACAAAGCAATTAAATACAGTATACCGACTGCAGTTATAATAATTTATTCCTCCTCATTTAACTTGGAAATTTTACTGGGCCCTTGGAAACAAGTAATGGATACATGCAGACACAAACCTAACCCTTAACCTGTCCGATTCTTCTGTAAGGGTTATTCAAGGAGCTGAGACCTACGTTCAAATCTTGACTTCCTAGCCTGGAATGAGCATAACAGGTAGTCACATGTTGGGCAGTAATACCATATTAATTTTTATTGTTTATTTGTTAAATTATTGGTTTTTCAATTTCTTATCTTACCTACCATTACCCTTATTATTTTTTAGGAACACATCAGTGGACTACACACAAAGGCACAGGAAGAACTTAAGAGCTTACAACAATAGACACTATATACAGCTTGAAGATTACAAAACTATAGAGGGAGGTTTTTAGTCATTTCTCTGCTGATGTGAACTGATATGTGGAACATGTCAATAACTCTATGATAAAAATCAATACCCTCATGAGCTGTTCACTGTAAGGTTATAAGTAGTGATAAACTTATTATGTATGATATACATATATGTATGACCTCTTGTAGCAGACGCCATTTTGTTGATGGGAACAATGTGTGCCTAGCCTTTAATAATTATTGTATAGCCTCTTTTTTTGTATTCAGATCCCATGAAAGTGGCTTATTTACATTGTTGGTTTAACATTATTCTTTGGGCCTACATTCAACCATGTTGTTCATCCTTGAATGTGAACATTTTCACCTTTTCAAAAATTGATTGGTTGATGAAAATAAGAGGAACAATACTATTTATGCCTAATAACTGAAATCTAACAGTAAAAGTATATTGGCTCTACGTGTATAGTAAAAATTTATTAGATGCTTGGTTTGTACACCCATCTGTGATGTAGGGCTCATAAGAATGCCATTGCTGCTGAGGTCACTGATTTATCACCTATTCTGTATATGTTTTCCTACAAAAGAATTTTGTATAGTGTAGCTTTTCGATCCAGGGAATAAAGGGGTGTGGCCACCACTGTGAAGTCTTATAAATGAATTTTTGCGATTTTGATGGTAATAATATAAGCAGATGTGATCTGCTATAAATCATTTGTAGAGTAGGTGGTATGTATAGTTGGTCCTTAGGCAACCCCTGGATTTAGTTCGTTTGTTGCTCATTGTATAGGCATGCAGTATTAAAATGTGGTTACCATTTACATTTAAAAAAAAAAAATGTAAATGTAGGCATTTTGTGTTTCATTATTTAAACATTGTGTTAGCCAGGGTAATACTGAACTATGATGGGTTGGGTCATAAAAAAATACAGATGTATAATATAACATACAGTACTTAAAAATATATGATGAAAGCAAAGTAAAGACCACGATCAAAACCTTATGAAATTTACATACCACATGAACCAGATCTGGTTACTTATGTGATGTAAATGTTAATGCTACTGCAATTATCTGATATCAAAACTTTCCAAATGGTACACTTACAGTAGTACCCAAAGATGATTAATTATATAACTACAGCATATATAAAATGCAACACACTAGTATAAATTATATAATACCTTATTTATAACAAATGGTTAGTAATGAATAATTGCCAAACTAATATTAACCACTGTGTGTGTGCGCTCAACCTTTCAGACCGTTGGTTCCTGGTTCAGTGGACCTTTCTGCTGAGCCCCTTGGATATTGTTGCTAAGGTCCCACCAAACGACACGTATGTTTGTGAGACGCGTGCGCTAATTGGTCCGTTGTTAAGTTTGATTGACACTTCAGGAAATGTCTTACATTACTGCTCTTCAGCTAGAGGGGCAGAAATATACAAGATGCATTTGAAATGTACAAAATTATTTAAAAGTAATATTAAAAAGGTTTAAAAAGCAAGTTTATGTAGGAGGAGTCATAAATTGGAAGAAGTCATTTCCGGGAGATGTTTAAACATAGCTTTCTTAGAACATCTAATTTTGATTTTCTACTTATGGCGATACCATAGTATAAACACTAAGATTTAATTAATTTGACGGAGATAGATTATTTTCTGCATTCTTGTCCGGTTGATGATTGCGGGAGGCTGTCCAGATTTCTGGGAGACTCCCAGTACTTGTAGGAGACTTGAGACCCTGATATAACACAAGGTCCAGGAAATAATTCTCTTGTGGGTTTTCTTTGTATGTTACACACCGATGAAAATAATAATTAATCCAATATAGAGGGCATATTAAAAACGTTTTTGAATGGTTCAAATAATTACCACATTTATTGGAGCAATCAACTATAAAGCATACTTAGCTCCTACTTTCATTCTCATCTACCAAATGATGCAGTCTGGAAGAAGCGTTGTCAAATTGACATTTATTCATCATGTTCACTTCATTCATGCTTTAACTATTACAAACATGATACCTTGCAAGAATACAGAACTTACTGATAAAACACATGTGACCTGCTTTCTTATATAATTGTAAGCCCTGTACATGAAGTATTACTTATTAAAATTTATTGTTGAACTCAGTCAAAATGCATAGGCCTATTGTAAAATGTCAAACCTTGAATAAAATAAAAACAAGAGCGACCGCTCACAGGTCTGCACGCTCCTCCACGCCTAAATACGGTACAGGCGCAAGTTATTATATTAGGTTTTTGGGAAGAGCTAATAAGATACATATTATTATTTAGAATGTTCATTTCTACAAAATTAAAATATTTTAAAATTGGGGGAAAGAAAATTGAATACCAAGAAAATACTCACAACCTTTAACCGACCGCGCTATCCATGCGACGTGCCCTATTAGTGGTAATTGCAGTAATGTACAGTCCTTGCTGAAACCCCTGTTTCCCTGGGGTCCAACATAAAAAAAGGATGATGAATGTGTACGTATTTATGTGTACAAAATTTCCTGCATGTCCGTTCAAAACTGGTGACGCTGGACGCTTTTAAAGTTCTGGTAACAAGAACAGCAGTGAGGCTCTGGGGTCCCAATTATGAAACAAAACTAAAACCATTTCTATCTTGCATTTAATAAACTTATTTCAATATTAAATTATTTATTGATGATATATACAATACAATATTAAATAGCCTTGCCCCCTTCAGATTGTTAACTTTTTAAAATTATAGACATTTTTTAAAGTTGAACCACTTGAAAATTCTTACTTTGCTTGTCATTATAAGTGTATCACTGAATGTAAAGTTGTGGCATTTTTTTCGTAACCCTATTAAAGTAAAGTAGAGGTTCATTATAAATTGCTGAATTTCAACAAGTTTTAAGGTATAAAGATATGCAATGAATATTTTTAATATAAACTATACTGACATTAATGTTTGCAAAATTGCTCCATCTGATATTATGCACACAATCTAAACCCTGTCCAGATTTTCAAATTTCATTCGACCAAAACATGTGAAATGCCTAAATATTGTCATATGACATCACATCATTACCATATATAGGCACATGATGACTATATATGGGCATAGAACAGTTTTTTGTCAAAGAAAATTTGAGAGTGAACAGAGCTTTATATGGACATGAGAACAGAAACTTGGTGTATCATCATTAAAATTAATATCTTAACTATTAAGTTATCAACTTTCAAATACAGAGGACGGTTGACAATTCACTCAATGTAACACACATATCAACTCAAATACATGATGCTTGGCAAGTAATATATACAAATTAATTAGTAATCAATTAAAAATACTGATATAAATTCATTAAATACAAAATCAAAAATAGCACCTGCTACAAAAATAATTATAACATCTTCAAATCATAAATATTTAATGTGTTCTATGAAATAATATATTTATATTAGTTGCCATAGAAACTATTTGCAGAAATAATAAATTCTATAATGAAAAATAAAAAATGGGGAGTTTAAAAAACATAAAACATATTACAAAGAATTATTATTTTACAATACCAGTAATCATAATTTCCATATGTAATTTAAGATAAATATTAGTACTTAAATATGACTTTTCTTAATTTAATGAACTATAAATATTAATGGTTACATCAGAACAATATAATAATCATGCATAGCCGACTAATGATGAAAATAATCATGCATTATTGTAAACAAGACTATTTCTTTGCTTCACAGTATGACATACGGTAAGCATAGCCCCGACCATGCTGGGGCAGATGCAGGAATTGGTGCTAGTGGGTATGTGAGAGTACACATGACGACAGCCCCACCATAGTTGCGAACATTTTGAGAATATGGTTAATTTGCTTCTTACATCCAACTTACTAATCTCAAGTTATTACTATAGTTCTTAAAAATCAATAAAATAAAAAGATAGCAGAAACTATCTTCCACATCCACCCCACAGAAGAGGGGTGACAGAAATACTGGCATCAAAAAAACCTCTCTTGGGAACCCGGCTCCTCTGGCAGGCAATTACAAAATTGAATATTGCACAATTTCAAGTGCCAAAAACAAATAATTGTTAAAAAATAGAAAAAAATAAAAAACACTTCTTAACAATTTGATGCACACCACACATCAATAAAGATTTGAAGAAATTGAAGGCAAATAACTCACCCTTTGGGATTATACTGTATAGGCATGTTATAATGAAATCACTATGAGATTCCTTAGGGGCAACCTATAAATGTAGATGGCGTTAGCTTTTAGGAGTAGGTACTTAAAACGCCGCTTTGAGCAAGTAAGAGCACTCCTGAGGTCTTCCTGTAACAGTATTCTTGTATTAAGATTAAGTCATCTCAACAACACTTAATATGGATGTGTTATATGCATCTATGTTGGATTATGGCACATTACAAATGCACTATTATTATTATTATTACTATTATTACTAACAGATCTTATGTTAACAGATAAAAATTAATCTTATAATAAGTTGAGTAGTTATGATAATTCTTTATTCTACTTTAATTCCTTTGGTTTAAGTATGAATATAATACAAGCATGGTAATATATAGACTAAATATTTTAAAACCAACAATAATAATAACTCTTGTTTTAATATGTTTTTTCATGGACTTGAAAAATGTTGGTGGAAGTTGGAAAGATTGGAGAAATACTTCAAACTTATATAGATGTTTCCAAATCCTACAATGGACTCTTGCCTATTGCATTATTACACAACATTTAATGGAAGACTCAAGACTCAAGTGGAATATGAAAAATGAATATGAATATATAGTAGTAGTATTAGAAAACTTCCACAAATAAACACATCTGCAGAGCATTCCAACAACAGAGGGCGCTACAAACAAACAACCCTTAAAATTAGCTTTTATAGCACAATTACTCCCATAATGCACCTACAATTTTTATTTTGTTTTCATTCTTGTAAGAAAACACAACAAAGGCTTATGTATCTTGTAAGATCATGGAGGTATAAAAAAATGGAGATTCAACCAACATAATAGAATTAGCCAAGCTAATGCCTAATTACCTTTCTCCAACACCAAATGGCTCACTACCAGTAGGTTAAAAAAGCCTGCTATCTGGTTACCACAGCTGGATGTCCGCTTTCATTCGAATCATCACAGCTGCTTGTTCAGAAAAATAGCACTTTTATTCCATGGTCACCTAGCAATGTACACATATTTTTAACCACTTTTGTCTTATTCAAACCTCTAGAGGGCTTCACGGTTCGGAACTTGATTACTGGGTGCAGAGTATGATGAGTCTGGAGGGTACGTAGTCTGTAGGCTATTACGACTTTTTACCGTAACTAAAAATGCACAAAATGTACAGTGCCTGCACTGATAGATCAAAGGGAGCCAGTTGGTTCAATTTCATTTTTTATACCTTCATGGTAAGATCAACAACTACTGATATGTACTAATAATTCTGTTAGTATATTGCCCTTTGACATAGTCATGCGCAGGGTAAACTATGTGATGGTTTATTAGGTAGGAAATATACTTAATAAAAAAGAAAGTATAAACATTTTCAAAACATTCTCAATGTTTCCACATACATAACACATTACAGATGGCATTAATTTCTGAATCCGATTTTCATAAAGATAAGTTGACAAGATTAGGTCATCTGTAGAAATCCAAATCGTTTCCAACCAACTGTTTTACAGACAATTTTTGATTTGTGGTGTACGCACAGAAAACTAGAAAGAAATTACACCACCATTTTTCACATCCATTAAAAAAAACCAGACAATTGTATACCTTTACATATAAAATATAATTACAAACAGTATCCTTTACTCTATAAATTGTTCAAATGAACAATTTTACGAAACTATACCCCCTATAAATACGTGAATCTCCTACAAATGCCTCCTTACATGAAGGGTGCCTTTTCTGGATGGTAGTGTGGGTTAGATGGAGGTTGGTAGCTCGGTGCACCGCCATAACCCCCAGCCGTGAATGGATACGGTGGTGGGGCGTCAGGTGCCGATGCATTTTGATGGTTGCTTGTTTGTAGTACTGGATACAGGGGCTGCGACTGTGCAGGGTGGTGTCCGTAGGGAACGCTGTGTCCTTGCGGATACACATGGTTGGTGTGGTAGTTATTTATTTGAGGTGGGGGTGTATGGTTGATTATTGTAGTTGGTGTTGACTGGTTTGCTGGAGCTGAAAAATTAAAAAGTCATGACTTAGTCATAAATTATAAAATGTACTTTAAAGGTGAAGAGCATTAACGTAATGGGACTAGGCTATTAAAATTAATTGCAAGAGTCTTTAATATTAACTCTTTTACAATTTAAAATGGTTAATTAACAATGTATTATTTAAACAATCAGATAGTACTTACAGTAAGCTACCCTTGTTCGTGGAGCTTGTCTCATACTACGAGCACGACGCTTTTTATTGACACAGCAACATGAACAGAAGCAGCAGCACATAACGACGCAGACGAAGACAAAAATAAACAAAGCGCATATACCCCCTATCGTCACCCGTATGCTGGAATTATAGAAAAAGATAATTTACAAATCAGTTATATAAAAAGACAAAATATAATTCAGTAAAAAGTTCACCCAATTTGTCATATACAGTGTACGCAGCTGAAATATAAAAAATCCATTTTGTTTTTGTCACAATGTCATCACATGGGATAAAAACTAAATACAATACAGTAGGATAAAATAACCAAAATATAAAGTTTACAGACTAAAACAAACCAAACACACAATAAGATAGCTTGTCGGTACTACACAATCAGTAAAACTAACTTGTCTTTATTTTAATACTAATTTCTCATTCAATATTTTAATAACACTGATTATGAATTTGCTATCTAATTTCTGTATATTCTATATATGAAAATTACTCAAAGGGTAGGTGGGTGAGGTAATGGAGGGGCGGGGGAGGGTGGACTTAGACATGAGTCTGGCATATACCCATCTACCTACAATGAAAACCTGACAACGAAACTTCAGATAATCAGAAAGTTTTTTTTTTTTTTACATCCTGCAATCGACTAAGTAATAAAACTTAATCAAATTATAGATAAATCGCTAATGGTAGTACAGTAGTGCTACTGGTACAAAGCACTTATAATGCATTTTCCTTTGAGTTATAAAATGCGATATAACATAAAACTTTATTGTCACAGTGGTTTATTATACAGTTATTAAATAAATGCAAGGCAAAAGTCCATCATTCCAGAAACATACAGTTGATAACAAGATATTTTCCAGAAAAACTCCAAGCAGCAAATTAACATAGTCAAACAATAATAATAATAATAATAATAATAATAATAAGATTTATTAAGCGCACATCTCCACTAATTAAGGGCCATAATCCACATTCCTTAAAGAGAACACCCATGAGAATCGAAGCTTCCCTATGTGAGGCCTATGGGAAGAGTTGCAAAATGAGTAGAAGGTAAACCCCCTTATGCAAAGGGAGTGTCTCATTATCAGAAAGGGGGGGGGGGGCTCTGAGCAAGAGCAGTCTTCTGTTTGGGTTTACACTTTATACCTATTCCTTGCTCCTGGCAAGATTGTATTTTACTTTGTCAAATGAATATTATTATTATTATACTAAAAGGGGACTGTTCAATAACAGTAATTTTCTGGTACTTGAATTCTCTATACAAAATAAATTCTTTGAATTTTTTTCATAAATGGCATCAGGAAGCTAAATTTTTAAGATCAATTATTAACAAATGGAGGAAGTAATTGAATATGAAAGTAACAATTAAAAGGAAATAGCAATAACATGAATAATAATAGTAAATGTAATAGGCTGTAATGTTTAATAAAAAATATCATACTCTAAATCAGTGGTGACATTATCACTTTTATTTGCTCTATATTTTCCTATTCCCGACTGATCACTAATCGTTACAGTGCCTCCGCTGATTTGTTGCATCTCGTGTGCAACAAATTTCAAAGCCGGGGTGATTTTACTACAGTACATCGCGATGGAGTATTTCGTTGCCAGGCTAAGCTATGAATGCACACAGCAAACCTAACATACCTCAATTTACAGCACTGGTTAACAGTTATGAGATAACATGGTGATTGACTTATAAAAGAATTGAAAACAATGCTGAAATAATTCATAATACTGTTTACAATACATTTTAATCTATTAAAACGAATAGTCTACCAGAAGGTTAAGCCTACCTAATAATAGCCACTAATAAACTTCATTAACCATCAATTTATTCACCTTCATATCATGAAGAGCTGTGTCAGAGCACATACTACTAAACAAATCATTCTAATTGATCACTTAGCAACTGGTCTCGGCTGCAACCAGCACTATGGATTTACAGTATAGCAACCCCTCTACAACCTTTGATTAAAGGGTGACGGACATTACAAATGACTTTAATAAAGCAAGTAAATTTTGTGATTTCGTACACTGTAGAAAATAAAAGTCTTAGGAGCCATTATTTCCTGAAATGAAGTAAATAATGGCTCCTTCGGTTTCTATTGCCTATAGTGTACTCAAAAATTGACTATAATTGCTTTAATTAAAGTAAATTAAAGTGAGCAATATCAGCGTTTAACAGCCTAGCAAAAGCCACTCATTTACTGTACTGGCACAAAAACCGAAAGGTTCACTGATTAATCTCAGATAAGAAAGTATAATACATTCAGTACTCCAAGTATTGGAAATATACACCATCGTGTTGGGATTGAATATATCAACATTATGTCATCATTAGGAATGACTGGCGCAAGTACAGCAATACTTTGTAGATTATTAATATATTAACATTACACAACTTTATATCTATAGAATTATAAAAAAATAACAATATTAAATGATACAGGCCACATTATGTAATGTCCATACCTCATTTGTATTTATTTGTAGACTTAAGTAGTTCAATAGACCAATAGTTAAATAGGATGGAATCTAAAGTTTTTCCAGATTTTTTTTATGGCATTATTAAAGTGAGCAACATCAGCCTCTAACATCCTATCAGAAACCACTCCGTAACTGGCACAAATACAGAAATACTATGTAGAGTACAGTAAGTCATGTATATTTGATATGTAACATTATATTACACAAGTTTATATCTCAAAAAATATATGAAACTAACACAATAGTAATAGAAATATGAAATATAACAATATTAAATGATACATATAAGCCACATATAATGTATAAAATGTGATGTCTATACTTATTTGAGTTTGTAGATTTAAATAGTCCAACAGACCAAAAGTTAAACAGGATGGAATCCGTTTTTTTTTTTTTTTTTTTTTTTTTTTTTTTTTTCCGTCAGTATTTAAACTTTAGTATTATGTTTACTATTTGAAATTTCCAATTTGATTAGTATGCCATTAAAATGAATCTTAAATTTAATTATTCATTGCTTGTAGTTTTAAGCTATACTGGCACTTACTTTTTATATGAAACTCCTCCTGAATCTACATTTAATTCATCAGTATTATCAAAAATATCTGTATCTAGATCATCTCCCATTCTTAATAAACTCAAATTTCTCAAACTGGTCCCAAAATGATGTGTAAAAGGTCTGCAGGAAGGTAAAACGAAAACTAAATAGTGTTTGTGTATTTGGCTAATTTTGTGCCAAATAGCGAAATGAATTTCACGTGTGTCATGAGAATATTGGCGTAGCTGAAGGGAAGCATGCGTCACGGGAAAGTTAGACCCTGGTGACGGGAAGCTAGGTTATAATCGGCTAATTCAATACATCCTTACGTGTTTTCCTCAGACTGAAGGTGTTCAGCTCTACCTCATTTTACTTTTGTTTTCTAAGAGAGCATTATCAAATATTGGTGATTAAAAATCTTCAAAGAAACAAAAAAACAATCAACATAATTGAATAATTAACACCATAAAAGTGCTTTCTCAATTGGTTCTCTGTTAAGAAATCATAGCTCATTTTAAACATAGCCTATATTATTTTTCAAAGCATGTTGAGAATGAAAATATCCTGAGTTACACCATCTTCATTGGTTATTACTTTACACTAGATATACTCAAAATGCTTTAGTGGTTAAGATGCTAGCCTTTCAATCCCAGGGTCCTGGATTCAAACTCTGTCACTACAGGGTTTTTGCATGACAAAAAAAAACTATACTCCCTAAAATTTGATAAAGAGACAGTTTCTAAAAGCATAATTCTATCTTGGAATTGCCTAGTTAGGTACTTGCTGTTAGATGTGAAAAAATTTTTTTTTTAATAAATAAAGTATGAAATTTAAATATAGGTATTGAATTTATTTTCTAAGCGTTATTAGGTCAACACACACACACTATCTTTACAAGTACTACTGTATTTAACCACTTTGATGACTGAATTAACCACAGTGAAGTTGAATTCAATTACAGCTAAATAATGGAATCCTACATCAAAAAAACATAAGCAACAATTATGTTTATTCCCTTAATAGGAATTTGAAAATGGGAATGCAATCATGAAGTTGAGGCAAACAGTATGGCACTTTTTAAAATCTATATTTCTGTGTGTATTGATTACCAGAAGAGAAAAACATCAAGATTTTCATATGCTGCATATGACACATCATTTACCACAGAAGTAGGTCGTCATAAAAAAAAAAAAAACTGATGAGAATGACGATGAGTCACAGTTAACAAAATATGAATAATTAGACATTGTTTAGGTTGTAATTTAATTATGTCAATGATCTATTTTTGCTTTCTATATCACAAAAATATACCTGAAATAATAGGTTGATATGGTAATTGGCAGTATATTATATTATTATGAGTAATCTATTAATTATCAAAATAAATGGTCATGAATAGAATTGTTTCTTTCGGATAATTATATGCTTATTCGCTGAGTGTTTGCTTGTGTCCTTAGGCAAAAAACTTTACCTATGATTGTTTCTCTCCACACAGGAGTAAAAGGGTACCTCGTAGGATGTTGTGGCACTGAATAATAATTGGCTATGCATATTATGTATGACAGCACATCTCGGTATACTTCCTAAGGAGCAGGGAAAAGTTACACTCTGTGTTGATTTGTGATCCAGTAACAGGGATAAAGTAACATACATAAGGCCCTATAAAAAATAATATTATTAGTATATCACCCTATCTAGCCTGGAAAAGTGATGAGGGAGGGAGGCTTTTTTCAAAATTTTTTATTTTGCTAAAACCAAATATCACCCTCAGATTGTATGCTGGGCATTGATATTCAAAGAAAACATTTTTGAGATAATACAAACAATATCTAAAATTATTTAATAAAATTTTTTTTTCTTTCTTTTTAATTTTTAATTTAATTTTTTCTTTCAAAATTTTTTTTTTTTCAGTACCACAGAAGACTATAGCCTCGTGCTGCTTGAGATGTATTAGTTCTTATTTTTGTATTAAAATAAAATATTCTTGACCTGACTCTGTGCACAACAAAGAGTCAGCGACCTTGTCAGCTATTGGCCTCGATCTCTAGGCTGTATATACTAAACTGACGAAGGTAATGGCACTTATGATACGTTTCAGTTCCTCCTTTCGTGGCAAATGCTCCATTGTTTATCGATCGTAAAAGTTGATTTGCCAAGAGCTTTTCTGATCGTGAATATTAATGGTAGTATAAATCCCTAACTGATGATTTGTGAAATTATGAGTTTACAAAAAGGGGTTAATCAGACTTGTCAAGGGTCTCACACCGGCTTGCTTGAGATTTCTACTGGATTTGCTTAAGATTGGGCATTTTTTGAAAATCATGCGCGAGATCACGAACCTTATGGAAAATACAGTCAAGCATTGATATAACATATACCTTTACAGTGAATACATTGATACAAAGTGTCACTCTGATATTCCCTTTAATTTTCTTCAGTTCCTGCTGAGGCGGCATCAAACACTGTGACAATCGCTACAGGAACGCTATCGCCGATAGTTGTGTTTCTACATGTTGTATGCTTTTTTTAGAAAATAGCGCATTAAAAAAATATAATTTGAAGAAGTTCTGGAATGCGTGAGAATATATAGGCCTCGTATATGAGGTCCAGCAAGATGCGTGAGACTTGACAAAGTCTGGTTAATAGATACACAGGAGGGAAACACCCAAAAAACATATTTTTTTAATATATTAAACATACAATTACAATAGAAAAATTATGTCAGGAATGGCACATCAAGTTATTTAAAGTTAGAACCAATCTATTTCCAATGTGGACCCTTTTTATTTTTGTTAAACTGCTAATTTGTTCCTTCTATACAATCTATATTTTAAATTTTAAAAAATGATAATGAAAATAAATGTTGAATATTGTATAAAAATTTTCATAAATGTCCATTATTATAATTGATGATATCTTACCATATATGTACAGTACTTCCAAGGTGATTTTTCCTCTAATTGTGTATTTTTTATGTTTTTGTGTTGTTTTGATGTTTTTTAGAATCTGTAGTGTACAAAAAGCAGTTTTCTAATGTAGTTTATAGCATACTGGACGAATAAAGCTTGTGGATTGCAGCGCATTTATTCATTCAAATCAAGAATTATGAAACTAGTATTAAAATTTATCTGATATAAAAACTACAGAAATCTAAAAATGGCAGCTCCATTTCGATATAAAAAAGTAATTATACAGTTCAAATCTGAATAAGAGGATTAACCGTTCATTATTACTGACCGTTTCTTTCTTTCATACAGGAAAAGAAAAGAATATCAGGAAGCAATCTATGGTGTGTTACCAGGACTTTCATTATCAAAGCAAATTGAACACAATTCGATCCTTGCTTCAACAACATAGTGAGCAACTTCAACTTCTATTTTTACTCCCAGACCCATGTTGCCGATTTCAAATGGGTCCAAAGTACAGTAAACTTGGCCATGATGTTTACAGTTACTATCACTATAACACATGTCGATTACATTATAAACACATATTTAACATACTACACACACTCCACATACAGTACCTGTCTAATTGAGCTGGTGTATTCTCATTTTTTTAAATTACAGTAATTTCCTTTAATATCATATAATGCACTATTTCCCTCTACTTTCTGTGTGGCAAAACTTTTTTCCTATTCTTTAGTCAGGCTATATTCTTGAAAGATCCTCTGTATGGGGAAAAAATTATGATACAATTTTGTTTTCTCATTAGCAAGAGAATTTTGCACAAAGCATTTAGGCAGGGTGAAGGAAGGATTCACCCCATCCCAAATGGGGCATTCAATGACCACTGGCCCTCAATCCAAAATGCCAAATTAGCTCGCTTAGCCCCTCCATCAGGACATCTACCTGGTACATTCTAGCAGCACCACTCCACTGAGAATTTAATTATAACATTTCATGTTCAATATAGATGGAATGAAATATTCAAATGCCTGCAAACATTAACAGACTGTGAGCAATCATGTCAATATTTATTCAAGAGCATTGAAGTTCAATGTAAATATCAATCCATTACAGTAAAAGACATGCAAATACTTATATGGAATGAGTAATGATATGTTTGCCTTTCAATCAATGAATAAATATCATTAGGTTTAATTCATGTAATAAAAAAAAACTTGCAGTTGAAGGGCACAGCAACATAAATGTTTAATTAAAAATTGGATGCTATAATTTTTGTTGCAATACATTTTGTTAAGGGGTAATGTTCACCAGAAAGGCCTACAGAGCTGTTCCACCGGAGCAATGCTAAATTTTCCAATTTCAATGTAACAGATTTAGATATATTTTATAGAAAAATAACATTCATTTCACCTCATTAAACATATTTTATTTTATTAATTTCTGCAAAACAAACAGGTACAAACAGCAAACATCTATGTATTGACGTAAAGTGGCAAATGGATGACTAATATCACCACAAGGCATGCCAGTCAACACTCAAAACAGACTGTAGATGCCTCATTGTACAATTAATAATTAGTTACTGTAGGAATTACGAATCCAAAAGACACAGGGAAAAGGGGGATTCCCCTTAGGGCCAATTTTAATAATCAAATTTGCAATTGCGATATTGAATACCAGGGAGGGGACAATTCTCTGTTTTTCCTTTTGCATTTGTCACTATAGTAATAACAATACCGATAACAATTCTGACTACTGAGAGTAATTGACATTGCAATATCTACCTATATAGAAGGAGTAAACATATAGCAGGTCTGATAATACTGATTAGAAAATGTATATTCAGTACAATAAATAAGAATGAATGAATGAGGTATACAATAGCCTAATCTACGGACACTAGGATATAAAACCCTTTTATCAAAATTACTTCTGAATTTATCTTCACAAATATTTATCAACCTACTATATAGGAAGTACACAGTACAATGTACAATATTGCAAAAGAATTTCTAAAGTGTACAAACACCGTACAGTACAAAAATAGATTTTACTAAAATATAAGACTTTTTAACCAAAAAAACAAAAAAAACAAAAACAAAAAAAAAAGCCAGCAAGACTAACTGATTATCATTGGACTTTGGGCCTACAGTATGTAGCCTATACTAATTACTATACAATATACAACTTTTCAAGTTAATGGGTCTATAAAATCATAATTTCTACCATCCTAAGCCATAAAATGTCTGCCCTTTGACTTCCTTCCAACAAAAGTTTAAATCTTAGGGCTCATATCAGAGACCCTAATTGCCCCCATGTTTTGGATAAACTACAGACTAGTTGAACCCCTATTGGAAATTCCTGGAGCCATGGAGCCAAGAGTTATTCCATGATTGACTTGAACATTTTCATAACTGCCGTAGAGGATCAATACTGTAAATCAATATTGAGACACTTTCAAAGATCATCCATTGTTGACTGGCAAGGAAATTCATTATGCAGTACGAACTTTATTAGGCCATAGGATAATTAATAGAACAAGCACTCAATATGCAGATAGAGACATCATATTGGATAATAAATTCCTGTCATTCAAATCTTGCAGAATATTCTTAATATTTTATATCATCTTTTCACATTAGTCAAAAAATTATTGTCTCTTCATCACAGCGAGAATTGTAAATCTTGCAGAATGTTCTCAGCAGACATTTTAATATCATGAAAGTTAGAGGCACCTACCATTTTCACATCAACCACAGCTCTCTCATTTTGGTTAAAAAAATATTCAAAACCACACAGAAAACCCTGGTGAAGGCCTTTTAGAGCCCTTACCTGACTATCAAATTTTCTTGCCAAAAAACTAGTGTTTATGCCCATGGCTATTGTCATGATGTGATGTCATCATGACCATATTTACGCATATCACATGCATTTGTCTGAAAATAAAATTTCAAAATAACATACAATTATTTGGGTTCCATCATTGTAAATAATGCGACAAACCTTAAATTACAAATTTCATCAAATGAAATTTATAAGAAGAGTATTGTAGCCTTGATACAGAGAAACAAATGTCTTATCAAATCACATAAATTTTTATACCTCCTTGATCATGGTTAATTATACTGAAAGGCAGTAAAATGCAATCTATTCAGAGATAAGTGACTTAATAGGAATCTGAATCACTGGTCAATTACCTGGTCAATGAATATTTGGCCAGGTAACTGACCAGGCAATATATGCCTGCAAACATTTATTAGTGGTCAACAACATTAAAATATGCAGTCCAGTTTCAAGTACAATACAGTAGTAAAACCATCTATGTGATAATTATTAATGGACAGATCCATTCCACTGTTTTCTGCAGGCAGATTGATTATTATTACAGTTCACTGTATGAGACATGTGATAAATCTTATGTACTGTACTAGTGCCGATGACTGAAAGGGAATTTCACATTGTCTTTTACACTTTTTAATCATTGCGACTACAATATTTATAAATTGGTCATCAAATTTTAACTACTTGGGTTACAGCAAAATGCAGTGACACTTCAAAAATTAGTACAGAGGTTAAAGATTTTGAGATAAAATGGGAGAAAATAGCACATTTACAGTAACTATTTGGTTGGTGAATTGGTAAATTTACTGTCTTGAAATTATTCAAAACTATTTTTTTAAATTACGGAAATTCCAGCACGTTTCTGAGTAATAATGCCTAATACATTACATTAACTACTTACAGTACTGTAGCTAGATAATTCAAATCTTAATAACGGAGACAAAATTTAGGGTTGCAGTAATTTAAACGCCAAATCAAATTTTTTCTTTTATGCCGATAACTGTCAGGCAAATATCTAAATCGATGAGGTACATCATTTTGCAATCTTGTGTTTAAATTTAGAGTAATTTTATGCTCCATTCATTTATCATGCACATTCGCCATATGCAAGCAGTAAAGCAAAATTTGTCATTTCATAAGTTCAATTTCTTTTTGGTTGTGATTTGACTTATAAGAAGCATTTCAATTTTTCTTAAGCTCCTATTTTTGAAACTTCAAATTAAATAAAAGTATTACATCAAAAATACTACAGTATTTTAGACCGTGTTACATTAAATATCTACATATCAAAAATAAAATATTTTGTGCATTTATCTATTACAATAACATTAATAAAAATTGTCCTAGGTAAATATAGACTACTACTCTAGTATAATTTATGATGTTTGTCCAGTTTCAATACTGCATTCATCACCTAATGTCAGAGTGAATAGTGGGGATATTAATAACTAGGTCTCCAACAAATTACCTTTGTAGTTAATAATAATAATATAAATTAATATTATCCCCTGAAGCTTAACGAGCTCTTTAAAACTGAAGCCAATAATGGATGGTTCCATTCACTTTCAAGGGATGGTTTATAATGCCATACAAAAAGAAAATTTAACCACATATAGTACTAGCATTTTAGCAATTTTCCACCACAACTGAAGTTCAAATGAGAGTCCCAAGTTCAAACTTCTCTTTATTTGTCCCATACAAACGATCATACCCTTTCCATTCCAAGGTTCAAAAACAGATCATTTAAGTGAAAATACATCTGCCCTTCATACACAAAAATTTTACTTCAGTCTTTTTGTAAAACAAAAATCACTTACTTTATTGATGGTATGTGATGCGAGTCGCCATCACAACATCCCTCTTTGCAACAGTAAACTTTATCGAGATCATCGCCAGCAAAGAACTGTGGACAGCTGTATCCTTCTTTGTATTTACCATATTCCCAGTACCCTTCGCAATATTCACCTGTTATTGATTAAGGAGTATTGATACCAAATTATTTTAACTTAGTACTGTAGTTTATTTTAAGATCAGTGTCAAGCAAATCTAATAATATGAATTTTTCTACTATCAGTACTTTTTTAATATAATACAGTAAGTAATCCTCATCTGAAAATTATAAAATAATGAGAAAATATAATTGTCTTCAACAACATAGTGCATACCATTTTTTTTGCATCGATCATTAAATTGGCCATCAGCCAATGTAAGAATTTCGTAGGAAATAAAACATCTGTAAAACAACATATTTCTCCTACTGTATCTTGTATCACTTTAACATGTACACAATAGCCCAACAATTTTAATGTACTATCTATGGGATTCTACAGATAATTATCGCACCTCGTCATTTAGATACCAAAGCCCTAAACTACTGTATGCGCAAACACTGCTGTTCCCTAGGGAGTATCCCTACATAATCACTCATAATCACAGCCACAACAGTAAGCACCTATTTTATACTCCTGGGTGGAAAGACTAATGCTTGCTGTGAGTTAAATAATGTTGGAACTTAATACAGTAACACACATTAACTAGTCATAATAAAAAATAAAGACAAGGAATAAAAACAGGCTAAACCACAAAATACATTCTACTGCACTGCGGGTGCGATGGGATATAGTACCCAACAATGTTTCACACCTTCCTTGCTTTTCACTGGGATTTCTAATTTTCTTAGTTCCACATAGATTCATAAGGCCCTATAAAGAATATTATTAGTTTATCACCCTATCTGGGCAGGAAAAGTGATGAGGAGGGAGGCTTTTTTTAAATTTTTTATTTTGCTAAACCAAATATAACCCTTGGTTTGTTTGCTGGTGCATTGATATTCAAAGTAAAACATGATTTAGATAATGCAAACAATATCTACTAACTATTTAATAAAATAAATGAAAAAAATAAATGAAAAAAATAAAGAATAAAATTTTTTTTTTTAATTTCTAAATTTTTTTTTTTTTTTAGTAGTGAGACATGCCTTTCTATTATTTTTGTTAATCTGAATAATTGCCGTCCATGCACTATGCCTACATATAGTTTAGGTAAAGTGTTCCTTATAATTTGCATTCACAAATACTTAAAATATGAAATACTAAAAAAAGCTAACCACCCCAATTCCAAAAAATCATAATAAACATACAAAGTATAACGTTCAAAATAAGAGCGTGTGTGTCTAAAAAAAACAATCTAAACAGTAACGCTGTAATTATAGCACAATTTGTTTAAATATCTGATTTAATATCCTTCATATTCCATACAGTACTGTGGAAAAGACAGATTTCTTATAGTAAGGTCAAAGCAATGTTCCATACAGTACTGCGGAAAATTCTGACAGATTTCTTATAGTAAGGTCAGGGCAGTTAGGCGTGTCAATGAAGGAGCTGGACAGCCCTGGGTGATTTATGCATAGCATGGGTCAAATGTAAATGAAGTTCAAGTAGAAAACCAATCCAGTGTATAGTTTCCGCCAATCTATCAATTCATTTAAATAGCAAAAGTAAAACAGATCATCTGACCATTATCATCCATGGCCCTGAGATTTTAATATCTAACATTTTTAACTATCGTTTTCACTAAATTTGTACAGATTGTTATCAATAATATGCAGTTGCATAGGCCTACTTGACCGAATTTGTTATATTTCAGATAGTTCGCTATTATTCATCTTATCAGTGTTATGTGTTTAAGCTATTGTGGATGAGATGAAACTTCTAAAAAAAATTAATTAAATAAAATTAAATAAAAAGAAAAAAAAGAAGACAGTACATTCACAATTTTGATGTGAATGTTTATTCTATATAATTATATAATTGTTAATGAAACCAATTATATCTCCATGATAAAAAAAAAAGACACTGTATGAAAATTACTGTCTAAAGTTACAGTGCTGAGAAAACAAAGACACCCTGCAATAAGGTGTTACTCTAACTTCTGTATATTAATTATTGAATTGGAGCTTTCATATCAATTGTACATGCTAAAAATAGAAAAGGGAATATTTGCAACATTTGGTGATGGACTTCTATGATGGTAGCTCTAGAATTGGGGGTGGAGAAGGGTGCAAATCTATTTAAAACAGGGGCTTCAAATGTGGGTCCGTCAAGGGAGGAAGAACCGTTGAGGGTGCAATTCAAGCACCCTGGCAGAGAATTTTGTTCTGAAGGGATTCTGTTTTCCTTTTCATGCTTGGTTCAGATTACTTCATGTTTTGTTTATATCGGTTTAAAATAAGCCAGGGAGTGCATCATGCCCACACAAACACATTTCTACACTTTATCGTAAAGTGACCCTGGCCTCTATACTTACATTTTTTCGATGTAAAATACTAATGTAAATAAAATACTACTTAGGTAGTACACTTTTAGCTTATAATAATTAACTTTAGAACAGTTCCCACTCAACAGTCCTACAGTAGGACCTACTTTTAAGTTTTAGCGACGAATCTTCCAATTGTTCGTCTGAAAAAGTAAAGAGACTGGCTAGTGTCGGTCACCCGCCGAAGTTGGTAACCACATCTACACTAGCACTGCAGCAGTGGCAACCTCTGCTTATTCTCTCATTTTTCATCCTCAAATCATGTAAATAGAGAATTATTTTAGAATGGACGATATTGATAATGATATAATTAATCAGGGTTATTATAACTTCAATATTTACCTGAAACACACGATAAAATTCCTCCGATAAGAAGAGAGGCTGATACAATCATCATCACTATCCGACATGTTTTTTAAATATAGCGCCATCAACGATCTGTGAATTTTTATTCGTGTCGCAAAAACTTCTTCCATCCCAAGAAAGTCGTGCGTCTTTTACGTGAGATAAGGTTTGGAAATAAAAGTGGTAAGGGTTGGTTGCCTTTTTGAGAGGAAGAGAAGGAAGGCATAGGCCTATGCATCTAACAATTAACAAATGAGTGGACTTCATACCGTATAGTAGTGGGTGTATGGATGTGAAATCCATCAGAAAATACTTAAAAAGGCCCCTATTAGAAACCAACAATTTAGGGGAAAATTGGTATGGTTAAGAAATATTACGGGAATATTAAGCGTCTTCTGATACAAAGAGATAAAAAAAAAAGAAAAAAAAAAGGCTCTTGCATGGAGTCAGATGAAAAAAAAATTAATTGAAATTTGTTTTTGACCATTAACCATTAACAAGAGTAAATGATGCTTTTGAAGTTGGTCTTAGAATGTCAATAGAACATTGTTTTTCATTACATTGAAAAACAGGAGATGTAAATATTTATTGATTATTTTGTCGATAACCTGTAGGATTCTGACATAGGCCTACCACTACCGAAAATCGTGCATTCACAAATCTGTGTTCGATTAGCATTTAGTCCTCTAAATGATTTTGACATGAACGCATACAAATTCAATGCAATTTTTTTCGAATTTCGTTCAAGGGAATTTACTTTTTGTAACTTGTTACAAATTTCTCTACAGCGATTTCACTAATTACTCTCCGAGTTTTTGCTGAACTGTTACAATAGGCCTACACAACTTGCACATAAACTCAATACTGTATATGCAGGCGGCAAGGGATTTAATATGGACTACATAACATCTTCGATCAATATGCATTCATGCTGTTTACATATTGAAAACATATACAGGCTCTTTTTTTATCTTGTGATTGGTTGGCTGTAGAGCAGTAGAGAGTATTACCAATTACTGTACAGGTGTAATCTATGTGATCAACGTCACATCTTGTAAGACAAAAAAACCAAAAAAAACAAACGGTCGTCTGTCATCCGAACCTCTACGCCACAGGTGGACAAAGTGCAGCCCGACAGTGATTGGCTAGAAAACACCTTGTTTTTTATACAGCCAGACATTGATCGTATGTAAAAAGTAACATTAAAACTGAGAATAAGGTGGTGTAAAAGCAGTGTTTGGAGATTTTTGGAAGCTCACTGGAAACATGAAAGTTTGGGTGTGGCACTCGGTGTTAAATCAAAAATTTACTTCTCCGACCAATATTTATGACCATCCCTCAGCTCTAAGCATTCATCCTTTAACGTTCTGATTTTAATTATTCTAAAGCAGGAAAGAGCATCATCAAATTTCAATCACTCATTTCCAACCCCCACCACTCACTAAATTTATCAAAATTATTAAAAATTGAGAAAAAAAGTAAATTATATTCAAATTCATCTCTGAGATTGCCAATGCTGGCCATCTGGAGGTGCTGTAATCATATATTTTCTTACCCCAGCCCCAACCATGGTGGGGCTGATGTGGTGAAGACCCTCCATCTGTGAATTTCCCCGATGGGGGATCTAAGGTCCCTGATGAGGGGGGCATGGTCGGGCGTCGCTAAAAACCTTTCGAAAGTGTTCCAGGGGACGTAGCACCCCGAAAATATGATAATTTAAGGGTTTCAAAGGCTTATTTAATCGATTTTAGAGTCTATTAATATGTAAAAAATACATATAATTTTTTTGAATTTGTTTTTCCTTGAATTGTGGTGTTTTACCCCAACAGGGGGAGGAGGCCTCCCTGACAGGGGGTGGGGCCTGTGGACCTGCCTAGGCCCCCCACCCCCAGCGTAGCGCCGTTCTTCTCAAGGCTGGATCCGCCACTGGATCATCGATCATGGAATGGTTTATTCAAAAGTATGGACAAAACACAAATGCAAACTACACAAATTAATAACTACGTGTTTATTAACAGAAATCGAGAATACACTCAACTGCATTGAGAGCAAAAAGTATAGTAAACCTTCAAACTAGGTGTTTATATAATAACTTCCCTAAATAACATTCTCAAATGCAATTGTACCAAACTATGGTGACAAAAATATACTTTCATCTTAAAGACAAAACTAAATTGAAAATGCAAAGCATATGTTTACATTACTCTGATTTTTGTTGGCAGAAAGCTTACTACCAAGCAGGAGGCCCCTATTAGTCAATAAGAAATAAAATGGCCAGCGCAATAGTTTGACAAATACTGAAATTATATGGCAACAAATATCGAGGGGTTTACCATAATGTTTACTTATGCAATGCAGCATTTGAAATTTGGCACAGGTGATGAAAACAAACAAGAATAAACAAATAATATCTATTTATGTAAAAAAAAAAAACGAGTTGTTAATCCTATCTCAGAAAAAAAGATGTGCTATCAAAATACTTTGGTACATGGAATACCTGATTGTCAACATCATAATCGCAAATGTATTAATAAGAAAATTAATTAACATTCAGATAAATAAGATTTACTAAAACACAAGATAGCCACTAAAGGCACAGGGCGACAAAATTGAAAAAAATAAAAAAGAATGCAACGCTTATGGAGACATTACCTCAACACAGTGTATATTAATTTCCAAGTGAAACTGTGAACTGTGTATGAATATGACAGGATATTGCATATTAAGTGGCATCATATGGGATTTTAAACCAAGAGAATGATAAAGGGAGTATAAAATATGGAATACATTTTGTATATAAATTACTAGGAACTGCATAACTACAGTAACTAACTACAAAACACATAGAGAATAACTTATTTTATTACTGTTTTGAAGGTGGCTGAAGAAGACATTTTTCTTGTAATTTTTTAGTATAAAATGTTAGTTGCATAATACGTATTTGATTTATTGAATATTCCAACTTAGCATATACATCACTTACAAATTGTTTATTCATATGATTAATTAATTCAGATTAATTAATTAGTACTAACCGGTTGGGCGTTCTTCACACAGGTGCTAACGGTTAGCTCTAACGGTTAGCTCCCGATCTGGATACTAGGGCTCTTGTGAGAACCAGGCTACAGTGTCATAAGAAAATTACCGGTGTTTCATTGGCTGAGAAACCCAGAATTATTCCATTGGTTGAGACACAGGAGTCTAATTGGTTGAGAAACTCAGAACTTGTCCCATTAGTTAAAACACAAGTGTGTCATTCGTTGAAAAATTCAAGACATGTCCCATTGGTTAAAACCAATGTGTTCCATTGGTTGAGAAACTCAGACCTGTCCCATTGGTTAAGACAGTGTCTTATTGGTTGATACACATTGTGGATGGTATACAGATATGAAAATCTATATTTGATGAATTTGATATTATATTTAATGAAGTCTTTAATTTGAAATTGAAAAACCAAGATAGTTATTTCAGTCCATTTTAAAGTCTCCATTGTTGATTTTTTTTTTCTATTCCAAAAAATAAACATTTACATAATATGAGGTAAGAAAAGTATACAATTTTACTACAATCTACAAACTTACTATCTAGTGATAAAAATTACAGTGAGAAATCATAAATAGGTGAATAGAAGAAGTAAAAAACACACCAGCCTCAGTACACCTTAGCTTTGTACATGGATAAAACCACCACAACACAGAATACATACAATAGTTAAGATTAAGTAAAATAACAATTACTAACTTCAAGAAGCTGACAGATGTACAGCTATGAAGTCAGTGGCTACCAATAGCCTCAATTGACAAATAATAGGTGTCATTACATTAGAAAACCTAGAAAAGAATATCTGGAATTATATATATTTTTTTGATGTGATAATGAAAAAAGCATATATATTTACAATGGATTAACATGTGGAAATGCAAATTGCGTGCACTTTATAATACCTTAAATAGCACCATCAGTTAACTATAAAAACAGTGAAAAAAAAACTGATAAACAATAACCATAAAGTATCACAAACATTATTACAGAGTCCTACAGTAAGACGTATACAAAGTCATCAACCTCTTCAACACGATACTAATTCCAACTCAGTGTAACTAGCATACACATTAGCAGAATCCAATCTTTCATCAGTATCTCATATCATAAGGTTAGACACATATAAACACAATTTAAGTTTTACTCAATTCCACCAACACAAAAGGAAAGAGAAAATGTAATGGTCACCGTACTACCAACATGATTCTTCAATTCATGGAGAAGATTTTGAGAAAACTTAAAAAGATGAACAGACGGTTTCTATATGGTGCAGCTTTCGTAAAACCTGGCACGTTCTTGTATCGTCGACAGTGCACTCGCAGCTCGAGCTTTCAGAGCTTCTAATGACCTGGTGTGCTCATCGAGTAATATTTTGTTATCTTTAAAGTCGTCATCTAAATCTAAAGCAGAAAGTTTAAAAACAATAAGTTAATCATCTGTTTAATATGCGGAATATATCTGATTGTTAAGAAGCGGGCAATAACTTCAACCATCATTCTTATGACGTAAGTTGAATGATAGTTCATTAATTCCCGGGGAAAAAAGTACTATCACGTTAAATGATAGTACTTTTTTGGCCTGTTGCAATATAATCTCTAAGCCTCACCTATAAGGTGATTGCTACGCAATTTGTGACACGCATGAACAGTAAAGAGGACGCAACGGATGCTGAGAGAGAGATTGGCCCTTTGATCACCTAGGAAGTAAGCCCAGTCTAGGCCTACTTGATGGGTGTCTTTTCATTGCTTTTTTAGGCCTTGTAGAATCTATGTATGAAATGGTGAAATCTATAGCCCCTCGGTGATACTACAAATTTGACCATTCCCCTCATGAACAGTCAATATTTTTATACTATATTAATATATTATCTATTTAAACACTATGGTGTAAAGTTATAAAATTATTAGTCGATACATATACACAGTCAATATTCTATGTTTACCAGAAACAATGGTCCAATTCATATACAGTAGTATACATGAAGTGCAGTAGAGTATAATAATACAAACTGAATTAACATCAGGAATATACAATTGATAATTAAATGTGAACCAATTATGTAAGGTTTGTAATTGCCTATCTATATTTTGATCACTCTCAGCAAACATTCTCCAGCGAAAGATGATGTTGTATACAGTTTATATTACGTCTTGTATAGAGTTTATGACATCATTGGTCAATGATGTCACTATCGACTATAAACAGCATCATCTCAATTGTTTGACAGCAATACATTTAGTATTGCAATAATTCAAAAGATTTACCTCTCAAACGACTGAGTTTACTTTTGGTGTCTGCTTCTAATAGTGTAGCCCCTTCTAGAAGTACTTCTGCTCGCTGCCGGAACTCTGCAGCTCTTGAGGCCTTGGCATCTATCTCTTTTTTAACTGTATCAAAAGATTGCTGCAGCTCTTCTGCTTCCTACAATTGATGTAAAACATGAGAAAAGAAATCATCGATATTTGTAGAATGTGGTAAAACGTTTTGGCATCATACTTCCAATCAAAGAGCATGGTTCAAACCTGAAGACTCTCACATGTTTGTGGTACTTGGTAGGTCTGAATAGATTACTAGCAACAGCATTTCAGAATACCACTAATCCTAAGGAGCCAAGTATGTGTTCCATAGGTGTTTGATCCAACAACTACTATCACCATCACCAGCATACCATTTTGTTAAGGTAGTGGTATGATAATGGTAGTGTTTGATCCAACCACTACCATCACCACCACTACCATACCATTTGGTTAATTTGATGGTATGGTGGTGGTAATGGTAGTTTTGATGGTGGTGGTTTTGATGGTGGTGGTGATGGTAGTGTTTTATCCAACCACTACCATCATCACCACCATACCACTACCTTAAACAAAATTAATGGTTACTTTCGTATTGCATTAGTTAAATGGGTACAGCTATGATCAAGATTAAATCACTACCATTAACATACTACAAGTACCATTACTATTATTATTGGCATCAATATCATCTTAATACCAACTTATAATCAAAACCTAATTGATAACCTTTGCAGCTGCACCAGCTAAATAGCTATCACATAACATTAACAATGAACTTAATCAACCATCACAGCCATCAACACTAAAGTCCTAACCATCACAATTGCTATACCACAGCCACAACAATAACCATCAACATCATGTTTACCTGTGCAGTTGCATTGGCTAGCAGGGCTGCATTCTCTGCTGATTCAGCTGCTGTCTGTATATTATTTTTGTTGTCAGTGAAAGCAAAACTCAAATCTTTCAGAGTATCCTGCATCATCTGAACCATTGTCAGCGAAGCATTGGCCTTGATCAGTGCTGAATTAACTTCAGATTCAATCTAGAATTAAAAATATCACAATGAATAAGTAGAGATGAGATTATTTGAAACTGGTCAACTTATCAGATGCTTTAGTATAAATTGTTATAGAGCAGAGCACTTGTAACACTCTGGGCAACTAGAGATACAGGTGCTCTGGGCAATTAGTGACACAAGTGCTCTGGGCAACTAGTGACACAGGTGCTCTCGGCAACTATTTTTACCTAGTTGTTTGAAGTTGCACGATTTGCGAGTGAAAATCAACATGAGCGCTACCGGCAACTGGTTGAGGTCAGTTGAGTTATAATAGTAAATTGTTATTCATATAATGCATATTGCAAGAACTGCCTCTATGCGCTTAACTTAACTTAAAAGGATTTAAAGACAAAAGTATAATAAATATAGTAATAATAATGTGTGGTGACAAGCAGTGCACTGTCTCTGGCGCAATCCCAGACCTCTACCTAGGTGGCGCGGACAAAGGTGCAGAGACTGCGGCAAAGATAGTGGCCCTGAAAGACACTACAGAAACAGCAAAAACACAATTTAATAAAAAGCAAGACAAAGTGAAAAAGTGATTTATGATTTAGAAAAAGATGTTTTTGAGCAAGGCTTTAAAGGACTCAACTGAGTCAGTACGAGTCACAATCAAGCTTAGCTAAAGGCATATAGATACATTATACATTACTATTACATAGACGTTTAGTGAGGACCATTCTTGTGTAAATGCTATAAATGTATACACAATTTACATTATGAGAAGGATATTCAGAAGTGTAAAGAAAAACTGCTTCCAACTGGGATTCAAAGCCAGACGTATTTAATGTATTGAGCTACATACTTAATGTTTCTCTTAATGGAACGTTTACGCCAATAAATAAAGGGAACATACCGCCGTCAGGCTTCCCTTTGCATCTCTGATGTCAGCATTGGCATTGTCAATAGCAACACCAGCCTCCTTCTGGTCTTCTTTTGCATTATCCAGAGCAGTATTCACATATTCTGCTAATGCTTTAACACTCTCAGCAAATTGTCTTTGAAAAGATGAACATATTATATTTTAAATTATTACTTTTTGATCAAAAGAAAAAAATACTGATTCAAATTCACTTCGTAATTGTTTAAATAATACCTATAATTACAATATTAATGAAAATAAAACAAAATACAAAAACAGAAAAGAAACAATAATAAAACATAAAGACAATAATAATAATAATAAAAACAACTAAATATTTTTTTTAGTTCATCACATTTCTGAGGTTCATGTGTCAAATATTTATCGTATAGTGTAAAAAAAAAAGTAATAAAAATCAGCAAACTGCTAACATACTTCGCTTCATCAGCCCTCTGTTCTAATTCTGTTACTCTTAGTAGATCATCACGTGTGTCATTCAAGATCTGCTCAATATTATCCAGGGAATCGACCAACTGCTGGATTTCATCCGCCAATGCTGGAGAAAAGTAAGATTCAATGATTAAAAAAATAACAGTTGGTTTTGTCACCATTTAAATTTAACTACTACACTAACGTTGCTCTCCAAATGGCTGTTCAGCAGATGCTGTAATACTGATGGAATTCCAAACCCTTTAACAATAAAGTCAGTTTTCCACTAGGCAAATTTATTCACAGGAATCAAAAGGCAAATTTATTCACGGGAATCAAAAGGCAAATTTATTCACGGGTATTAAAAGCATCAGTTCATGCGCATGCACACTTACATTTCCATCAGAGTTTTTCGCTTCAGCGAAATCAGTAATTCGAACTGTTTCTACCTTTTGTGAAGCGAAAAAAATATGTAACCCATCAGAGCTCAGGAAGCAAACCAAAGCTTTTGATTCGCATAAGTAAATTTGCCAAGTAAAAAACAGGCTTATGGGAACCTTTTCGGGATGAATGGCAGAGCCAAATTTGAATAAACAGTTTTCAACACAAGAAGTTGGGGTTTGAGAGCCAGTATACTGCACTTGAAACCTTACAGAAAATGATCATTCATATTTTGTATATTAATTACCTTTAATCTCCTCCGGTGTGAGGGAAATCTGAATAGCTAAGGTTTCTCTGGCAATGTCTTCTACTTGCTGTGGCTTTGCCCCATCGACATCATTCAGAGCATCAATAATGTCTTCTACCAATCTGGAGAGGTTCTGTCCAACTGATCCCAAGTCTTCTTTCGCTCTGAGTGCTGCATCATACGCCTTCTGAGCTGCTTCTAAAGCAACTTCGCTTTCTCCTTCAGCCCCTTGCACTTCCCCAAGAATGTTGTTGGCATCTATTTCTTTTTGTGCAAACTTATTTTGTGCCAGCTGTGCCCTCTCTTTGGCTTGGTTGGCAATGCTGAGAGCTGCGTTGCATCCAAGTCCTCCACAAGTGCCACATCCAGCACCACCACAACTACCACAACTATCACCAGGGCTGCCACATACCTTTTGATTACAAAGACAGTTATAAAATACAATATTAATGAATATATAATTTTCATAACATTAAATTAAAATTATTCTCTTTTGCAACATCTTCATACCTTGTCTAGATATCCCATAAATTTAAGCATCTTAAAGTTCTAACTGTCATCTTTTCTACAGTTTCAAAGGTTTTGTTTCCACCTAGAATTCAAATATGTAACTGGTATCTATCACTTATTATTTGGTAAATTATTAATTTTATATTGAATGATAAATTTTGTAAATATGTTTTCTCAATTAAGTATTGTACATTGTAGGATGAATTTCTGTTATTATGTTGTGTTACCTGTATTTTGTTGTTTAATATGATTGATCATATGGGGTTGGCTTTTCATCGTACAGGACCTTATAAATGTCACTTATTATTATTATTATTATTATTATTATTATTATTATTATTATTGTTATTATTGTTATTATTATTATTATTATTATTATTATTATTATTATTATTATTATTATTATTATTATTATTATTATTATCACATATGTAACCTGTAGTGGGGTGAATGCTTAGTAAGAATAAAGATGTTAATACATTAGTACCTTAGTATTAAGATCAATGATTCTTTGCTCCAAATCTTGGATATCATTTTCAACAGCATCTACACGTTGTCTGTAGCCATCCAGATCGTTATTGAACTGAGTCCTCAACTGCGCTATCTTGTCCTCTACCTGCTGGCGGACACCGGCTGACTGCGCCACTGTATTGGCCGTACCATTTACCTTCTGCTGTGCAGCATTCGCCCTATCACGACTTTCATAAATGATTTTAAGCGCCTCTGGAATAGATAGAAATTTGTTAAATAGATCTCTGTTGCTGAAATTTGTTCAATGTAATTTTGGTTATGTTGTGTTAAGTTCAGAAGGGAGTTTTCTGCATTTAACAGAGTTATGAGTAAAGTATTATTGCTCCTCTGTACTAACGTATATAATGCAACATTCTTACGCTAATTACTCAGTTCAAAATAGTGACAGGACGCTGGTTTTGTGATGTCAAGCTTCATATATTTACAATAGTAATGATGATGACAGTGATAATAATAATAATAATAATAATAATAATAGTACCAACAATATTAATACCTAATAATATATTGTAAGGGAACTGTCATTTAATAGTAGCATTGTCCCACATAATAGTTATTATTACAATAAATCCCACAAGCTACCCACTTATACTCTTGGGTGGAGAGAAGCAATGTAGATAAAGTTCCTTGTTTAAGGACACAAGCGAAATGCACAGCAAGGAATTCAAACCCCCTGACCTCAAGGTTGGGAAACCAAACTGTTCCCGCTGTGCCAAACCACTTCTATGCTCAAAAAATATATTCTGGGTCCCAACATGTCTGTTCACATTTCTGTGCCTATAGACCATTTCATGGGATTTATTTTGAAACAGCGCCGCCAACGTCTCTCAACTCACTGGGGGACTTCCAGCAGCCTAGCTTCAGCAGCTGGCTAGTTACGAATAGAGCACCGTGCAGCGGATAGCTCTGCTAAACCTTTGCTATAGCAGAAGTAGACAACAGACACGATCTTGCTAATTACTGAATATGTAAACATTAAAATAGCTTTTTAAGACTTAGACTTGTTTTTAATGTAAACATTTCGTGTTTTTTCCATTTTTAAAATATTTGTACTTGTAAGTAATTAAGTTTCATCATTGATTTAATCCATGATGGTAAGTATGTAGAGCGAAATGCTAGGCCTCTAAAAGTCCCCCAGTGGTAGTTGCCAGGTTATCGGAAATGTTCATTTCAAATTTCACGAAAATGGTGTATATCTCACCTTCAATATCAATCCTAGTAAGATTTCTGAGATCTTGTTCCAGCTTCTTTATGTCATTAGCTAGGTCAATTGCTGAGGCATTCAATCGATCAATTCGATTGTTTTCACTTTCAGTGTCTAGCTCTACGAATACAAGTTGTCCAGAGATCTTGTCCAACTCATCTGCGTTAGATTCAAGCTCTCGCCTTTGAAACAGAAAATACAAGCTCATTAAAATTCTTAATACTCTTAGGTAAATACGAATTTGTAAAAATTCAAAAGAAAAATAAAAAAATTTCAAGTGATTGCCTTATACACCAAATTCCTGGGTTCTATATGGGAATGAATGACAATATTAGGATTTTTCTTGTTGCCAAAAACAACTCCACCCCAATACTTGTTTGTATGCATACATGTACATTAACATAAGACGTACATTTTAGAAAGTATATAAAATACTGAAAAAACCTAGAGATGGGAATTTTTTGAAGCGAGTAATCAGAGCATCTGTATTTAACCAAGTACGTGCTTTCTCTCAAAGTGGAGAAAGAAGTTGCAAACAAGGAGTCAGTATGAGACCAGAACCGCAATCAAAAAGCCGGGCACTAACTGCGCTGGACAATCGATGTGATTCGATGGATAACGCAAAGGGGCAACGCGCGCACAACGGATCCTTTTTAAATGACGATCCGTTCAGACTGCTACCGACAGTCAGCAGACGGCGCTGCGTCTGCTACCTCTGTTCACAGGGAGCAGAGTTGAATTTGTAGCCCAACAGCCATACAACTGACGTACAACGGAGTGACTGCTCGGCATTACAGCCAAAAGCCTGCAGCCCTAATTCTACATACGCCATATGCATTCATACCTATGCACAAGTGTGAAAAATAGTGTTCTTTAATACGATTCTTACTGGATTTGACGAAGAGCCTCTTCATACTCTTCAAGCCTATCTCCTGTATTGTTACCGAATCCGTCAAGGATGTCGCGGATCTCCTGCATGTTTTTTTCGATGATGGTGAAGTTCTTTGCAAATGCCCCACTTGTGAAGTTTGATGAACGGTTTGCAGCTTGTGCTATCAGGTTATCAGTTTCAACTAGTATTTACAAGATTAAACATAAAAGAGAATAGTGAAATTTCTGAATCACAAAGCATTCTTTGGGACATCAATTAGGGAGGGGTAATTTGATTAGATTTCTTTTAAAAAGAATTATTCTGAATTCTCTTAGAAAAGGACATTTATACCTCTATGAATGAACTTTTATATAGTGTGTAAGAAATTGACCATTTAATTTAATTAAATTAAATTTTTTATTTCAACAATATTTAAAGGTAACCCTTCCAACATCCCCAAAGAGAAGCAAATGTGCCCTCCTTAATTAATATAATACATCATATAATAAGTCACCACTTAAATACAAAAAATAAAGTAGACATATATAAACATATATATAAATATTTAAAGGTAACCCTTCCAACATCCACAAAGGGAAGCAAATGTGCCCTCCTTAATTAATATAATACATCATATAATAAGTCACCACTTAAATACAAAAAATAAAGTAGACATATATAAATATATATATAAATATATATGTATGAATGAATAAAATAAATAAATAACATAAATAAAAAATAAACAAATTAATAAAAAAATAAATAAAATTAGATAATGTCATTATTTCTCATAAATCAGACACATACTTCTAAGCTCTTGGATAATCAAAAACCAGTTGTCGTAGCACTCCCCACATGGATCACAGTAAGGGAAGTTGCCCTTGGTTCCGATCGCGCACCGGTCACACTTGGCTCCAGTCACACGGTCCCTGCACACACAGGTGCCATCATTACGGCACTGGTAAACATCGGAACCATCAGGATTGCAATCACACGCTGTAATTAAATCGTACAGAATATTTATTTTTAACCACTATTTAACAATGTACACTACAATACAAAAAATGTATAATTACATTTAATAATTTTATTTTTTTGTTTATTTATATTACACCTTTCTTTTCAGATATGAAGCATTTTTTTTCCACGGGTTATTGGGTCAACATGCTTATGTTTACTGCTGTATTGTAATCGGCGTAGGAGCAGGCAACCCCATTAATTTTTACTCCTGGGAGGAAGATAAAGTGCCTTGCTCAAAGCAACAAATAAAATACAAAGTGGGTGATTGAAACCCCAACCTCGAAAAACCAAATTCTTAGTGCCGCACCAAACCACTTCTAGATTTCAATACTAACGTGTACATCCAATGTTTGCGTCTAATGGGTCACCAAAGTAAAGATTTTGACAACTGCAACAGTCTCGCCCACCGAAACCATCTTGGCAAGAGCACTGACCGCTGAACTGTGTTGAGAAATAGGAATGTACTAAGTAAATAATAATAACAACAATAATAATAATAATAATAAATAATAATAATAATAATAATAACAACAATAATAACAACAACAATAATAATACTAGTAATACTAACAACAACAACAACAACAACAACAACAACAACAACAACAACAACAACAACAACAACAACAATAATATGTACGTTTTTTTCTATATCACTCTACATAATATGTACGTTTTTTTCTATATCACTCTA
The DNA here is from genome assembly GCF_011630105.1 of Anneissia japonica. NCBI lineage: Eukaryota > Metazoa > Echinodermata > Crinoidea > Comatulida > Comatulidae > Anneissia > Anneissia japonica. The sequence goes on from NW_022713615.1 coordinate 1,237,170, forward strand.
CACTTAAGTCTCAAGAGTACTATTCCACAATATTACACAAATCATTGAAATGAAGCATATGGGGGAAATTCCATAGTTTGCCGCATGAAATATATATAATGCACCCGAACCTCCTCAGGTACCCATTTACACTCTTGGGTGGAGAGGAACAACGCATACAAAGTGCCTTGCTTAAGGGCACAAGCGAAATGCACAGCGAGGGATTGAAACCCAGACCACGATGCTGGAAAACCAAATCTTTCTCGCTGCACCAAACTGCTACCAATGGTTAAGATACACCAGATTATGATAACCTACCTCATTACATTGTAGGGAAACAGACCCTTGTGGACAGCAGTTACAGGCCTCGCAGCCCATCCCACTAGCCAGACGCCAGTAGTTTTCTTCACATGTGTCACATTGACGCCCAAGCACATTTGGCAGGCATGGACATTGACCGGTAACCCTGTTACATACTCCACAGTTATTTTCGAAATCACAAACAGTTGTGTCGGTTCCTAGGAAACTGCAACTGCATTCTGCAAAGTTAAAGGAAAGTTTTTTTGAAACTTAGCATCATGACTCAATTATTTTCTAAAGATGACATGTCGGTAGTTACATTAAGTAAACAAACTAATTATAAAATGGTTTGTTTTACTTATGACAATGATAATCACAATGAAGATAAAAAGATAATGACTATTATGCAAATGAGGACAAAGTGAATAATAACTAAATGATTAATGAACAATACAAAAAAAGAAATTCTTATAAAATGATATCAATTATTATAATAATAATATTTATTCGGCAAAGTAAGAAGTATACATACAATATTCTTGCCAGGAGTAAGTAATAGGCATAAGCCCAAACACTAAACTGCTCTTACTCCATCATCAAAAACAAATACAATGACAATAAAATATAGATATATACAAAAAGTAAATTCAAAAAATAAATTGATTTAACTATAACAAAATGAAAAACAGAGATAATTAATAGTTATTATTATTAATATTTTGAGATCAAGTGTTTTGTGAGCTGGGCTTTAAAGTCCGAAATGGATGTACATTGTTTAATTTCATTAGGAAGTTGTTCCCATAATCTAGGAAAATTAACAAAAGATGAATTTAAAAATGTATTAGTCTTAAACCTAAGCATTAAATAATGATGCCAATTTTAACAGTGTATTTGACTGATTCATATGACTTTGAAGATAACTTATGATTACTATGATAATGATTATAATCATTCTTACTTCTACAGCTTCTCAGAAGAGCATCTCCATAGTAATCAGTTGCGCATATTTCACAATGTGGTCCAGCGGTGTTGTATAGACAGTTGGTACATTCACCCGTCTCTGCCATGCAGTTACCGGGGAGGGAGAGATCAGTGTTACCGTTACAGTCGCAGAGGCTGCAACCGCCGCCCAAAACAGTTGGATCCCCGTAGTAGTTGTTTGCACAACGATCACAACGAATTCCTATAATAATTACAAAGAGATGGAATAATTAATAACTAATAATTAAAATTATAAAACAACTTTAACTCATGGTTTTCTACTATACTTAGCCCACTTGTAGATACACCACAGATAAGAAAAAGCACTTTTCACTTTAAAACAAGAAGTTATAGCCTTATGGCCCTGTCACACCTTGACGATTTAGCCAGTGTATGCCGACGTATCAAAGTTTATCTAAAACACTGGCATACGCTGAACTATCAATTTTTTATTTTTTTATTTTGGGTGTATACATTGCATATATATAACGTATTAGTAACTTACATAGAACCTTCTGATAACTTCTAGAAAACTTATACCAATGAATGCTTTGCTTGTTGTTGGCGTTAACAATTTATGCCCATTGATAGTCTAACTTATGCACAGATCGTCGACAATCGTGTGACGTTGCCTATAAAAAGGCTACCACTCATTGATTCAAATCATAACCACACTATACATTATTCAACATACGCCAGTGTATTCGCCAAATTTTTCATACATCGGCATACACTGGCTAAATTATCAAGGTGTGACAGAGCCATTACCTTACCCTTAGCCCGCAGCCAAGAGGGTACTAACAACAGTTTTCCAGAATGTTCTGTTGCTTATTGCTCCACACAGTTCCTCGAGTTCAGTGTCTCCGACTATGGTGTCTGGGAATGTGAGGGAATGCCTTTTTGCGAGAGTATGCAGGCTTGCATAGAAGAAGGTTGGAGACTATTTGGTCTTTTGCTAAAGCATGTTATCTATGCAACAGATTAAACTTACCATCAAACTCTGGATAACAGTTGCAAATAACAGTCTGGGTCTGGTTGTCAAGGTAACATGTGTTGGCATGTTGAATTCCACTCTGTACTCCACTGGGACACAAGCACGGCTGACACCTCTGTCCAGTTCCAATTCTTGGATCACCATAGAATCCATCCCGACACCTATGGAAACAACACACATATTTCAAGTTTAAGGGATACGCTTTAAAGGTGCAACCAAAGGACAACGCATAAATAGAAATTGATTTGAGTAAAAAATATACTTTATCAACTTGGTTAGGTTATTCAAGCAATTCAGATGAAAGATTGTATGTTTTTTTAAATATTTTTATGTTGTTGAAATCAAATATCAAAAAGTACATACCTTTCACAATAGAATCCATCTGTATTATCTTGACACTGCTGGCAAGCGCCCCCAACTGCTTCACACTCCGTGGCATGCCCATTGCATGTACACACTTGGCAGTTTGGGAAGTTGAAGTATCCCGAGCAACAAGAGTCACAGTTGCGTCCACACACATTTGGCATGCATGGACATATTCCCGTTGCTGAATCACAGAATTCCGCTTTAGACCCACCCATGTTGCACGCGCACGCTGTTAAAACAAAATTTTTAATTTACTGTTTCAATATTGTTAAAGTAACGAAAACAAAATGTAATGCAACAAAATCATATCTATTGAGACACGACCTTGATTACTGTTATCCAAACCTCTGCACAGAAGAAAGGACACAAAAACAGCTTACATGGCAGTGCAAAATGCTACTCTGGGATGAAGTTACAGTCTCAGAAAGAACCAACATTATAGGTTTCTCATTCCACACTCTCACAGGCATAATAAACTCACCTGTGCATCCATTTGGACCAAAGCCAAAAGTACCAGGTGCACATCGGTCGCAGGTTCTTCCAACAACGTTTGGCTTGCAGCTGCACTGTCCGCCGACTGCTGCACAGATGTTACTCGTTGAGCCCGTAGGATCACAAGCACAATCTGCAAATTTAAATCATTGATACTTGTTGGTAATGAAAATCAAAACATTAATGCCAGAGTAAAAAATGTTATGATAATGTTTGTATTCAATTTTTTGAACAAATTATTCTTTGTCATCCCTTTCCTATTCTCTACATGAGAGCACTTTCAATTGCATGACAATGGTATATAAGACATAAATATATAAGAGAGTAATCATGGTTCAGATCAAACCTAAGCTCTAGAGAAAATGCAAAGTGGTCACGAACGACTACAATCGTCCTAGGATTATGATTTGTACTAAAAAAAAGTCTCCCTATTAGCTAACATGTAGACTAGCCAGAAAGCTATTTGAGTGTAGTGAATACAGTAACGAATGCTATTTTTTATAGGTGTAATGCACAACAAGGCACTATGCAATATGCACAAAATAAATGTAAAATCATCATCATTACTATCTATCAATTCCTTACCAATGCCTCCATTGTATGTGATAGTGGATATGATGAAGAGCAGTTCTTCACAAACTTGTTGTAGACTTTGCTTATCCACCCTGTAGAATGAATCCATACAAGTATAGTACTCCCACTGTTCAAGGCGATATAACCCTGTGTTACCTTCAGAGAAAGGTGGCAGGTTGACTGGTTGCGGTAGCAATGCAATCTGAATAAAGAATGTAAATTTAACAATCGCAAAATATTGATAGATCAATACATTTGGATGGATGGATTTATTCAGTCTAAACACCAAGGGTCACCAAGTCTGAAGACATATTTCCAGGGGGATCTTCTGGTGGTGATTGGGTAGTACACCAGGAAACAATGCCCTACTCTTTTCCAAAGAGTTTACTGCATTCTTTAACATTTAGATGGGCATAAGGCACACAGCCGGACCATCATCCGAAAGACAGTGCTCTAGCTTAACTTGCACTTAAGTACTCTAGCTGAAATATAAAGACAGCAGCAATGGAAATTGAACCGGAGACTAAAAGACCTCCACAGTTCAAAGCACAAACAGTAGCTGCCACCAGTTGAGCTGACTGAGCTAAGCTGCTCTCTTGTGTAATAAAAATTTTATCAGTAACAAATTTACATTCCTTGATAAAAACAAATAAATATAGTTCCTTGACCAAAGGATATAAATATAGTTCCTTGACCAAAGGATATAAATATAGTTCCTTGACCAAAGGATATAAATATATAATGAATATGAATAATTACAGTGCATACTCTAGCATTACTGGTCTCTTTACTTTAATAAATTTTTCATTAAAAAAACTTAGTTTTGGTACTGTAATTGAGGGTGACAGACATTCTACACAGCCACAACTGTGTGGTAGCTCACTTACTGAATCAATACGAATAACAGCATTTGGCCGTGACTGCCCGGTGATGAGGCTTTCAAATTCAATCCGTATTGTGTACTGCTCCCCGCTCTCCAAACACAACACTGACGGGTAGGTAGAACGATACCTGCATCAACATAACAAAAAAATAAAAAATAAACATAAATATATCAACATGTTATTGTGGTAGTGATGAGAATAAAGGAGGAGAATAAAGAACAGAAAAAAAACCAAAAAAGTGGAAGAATGAAAACTTGTTTAGTAGTTGATGACGGAAATAATGATTGTGGTGATAGAATTGGAAATGACATTGACCATAATAAATTATGCTGCTATTTACCTGTTGGTTGACGACAATGAAATCGCTAGCTGATCTTCAGATGGGATGGTGTTGCCACATATACTGCTGGTGTCAACAGGGCGTGGTCGTACAAGGGTAATTCTAATATTCTCCCAGTTAGCTTGCAACTGTGTGGAAAATAAAAAAAATTATTGCTAAATGTTGTGATAATGGTTCCATGACAGCAAGGTACCTGCTAGCAAAGGTAACAAATACCTCAACCATATGGAACCTCAAAATTTAATTTTTGTTTCTCATTTGAAGCTAATAATTTATTTGATCTCAAATGAGCTATTCAAAATTTCATTTAAATGTTTGAGGTATTTTCCGGTCTTTTTGACTGATAGTACATCTTTAAGCGGGTTTCCATTACCTTTTCCCAAGCTTCCTGTCAGTCTTATATGGTCTATTATTGCAATGTCCCTAGGTGCTTGACACTGATAACAACACAGTCTTTAGAACAAATTTCTATAGAACACATACTCAGCTCTCTGGGTAAGCATTACATAATAATACTGTAGTATAACAGTCAAATTTACCAAGTAGCCTACACATCTCCTAGATAGAAAAAGACAATGTGGACGAAGTGCCTAGCTCAAGGACACAAGCGAGTGATTAAAGGGATAATGAATTTCTAACCTCAAGTTTAAGGGACTGAATCACATCACCCAAATGATGTTTTTGTGAAGTATTTTTGAATAAATAAATAGGTTAATTATTATATAATTAATTGTTTCCTTACAACAAATTTTGATTTTCGATATCAAAATGAATAAATGCCAACATACTTAAAAACAATATATGAAACATGAATATGTGTAAAATAGAACCATGAAAAAAAACGCTTAAGATACAGATGATCAAAGTTTAACAAAGAGAATAAAGAGTGAAAATGTGTGATTTAGATATTTGACATCCAAACCTCAGGTTCTTTGTACACTGTACTCCTATTTAAAAAAAAAAAAACCAAGAATTTTTATTCTACCAAAAACTAAAAATTCACTCCCTTGGTCACACACTTCAGTTAAAGGTTATCGATTGTCTCAACTGATCAGCCCTCCACTTCTTAAACCTCATAAAGAAACTTGCAAATACAGCATTGTAAGGACACTTGATTATAGAGCACCATGGATCCCAAATTACTGGCTACAGTAAGGGGGAAGAAATAGAATCTTCTCTCCACTCCCGAAGCCTCACGAACAGACTTGGTTATAGAGAGCGTTGATTGAAACTCTGCTGGAGGGAAGACGGTTGTTGTGTGTATAATAGAAATTAGGAATCGTAGATTAATATGTTGGATTGGACACAAATTTCATTCATAGTTCATTTCAGTTTGTGAAAGATTCCCAAGAAATAGATGTGAAAGTAGGCAATAACATGCTTCCATAATATAATCATGAGTTGAGCATTGAAATTCAACATTCGGTGAAAACAATCAAACTATGTGAAACGTCCATTACTTTACAGTAGTTATGTTGCAGACAATGCACAAAAACCACTGAAATATACTGTAGCATGCATGATATCCAGAATGCATTCCCCATGCTGTCCATAAAATTTGTTAAAATATGCAAGTCTTGTACTTACTTAAAAATATATCTGGAATAGTTTTATTAAAGAAAAAAATGCAATATTAATCCATATCACTGCATTAATACTAATTAAATTATTTATGAGACAGTAAAAGAATCCATTATAAAATATACTCAACTAACGTTGAGCACAATGTGTCTCAGATTTCGGCTCAGACTTTCATCAAAACTTTTATTTCCATAAAATATCATTTTTTATAGATTTTAAAAAATATATAATGAAAAAATTAACATTATCATTAAATCCACAATATAGTCTTCTTTATCATTTTTATTATAGATTAAACAATATACCAAATTTGCAAAATCATCAAGAAAAAATGTTTTCATCACTCTTCTTATCAGTATATTTTGCACAGATACCTCTATCCTATAAGAACATGTCTATATACTTTTCATTCCAGCAACATTCTTATAACAGGATAATGACCATATTAAGATATTTATAATGTTCATATTAAAGCAAATTTCAAATTTTTTTTGAGATATATTTTTGTCACGACATCAATTCACTCATCAAAGTCTGAGGGCTAAATTCTATGACTGTCATACAAGCGCCACTACAGATCTAACCACATTCGCTTACAGTCCTATACACAAACATTTGCAAAAACTGATAATGAAAACCCTGCGAGACCGAGACGCATTAAAACTGAAATGATTCTCTAAATCTATATAAAATAAAATACTTACCTGTGGTTCATATCTTATAAGTAGCTCATAATTTCCTGAGTATGGGATATTATCGATGTTGAATTCAAGAATACTGCCCTCTTTGACTTCCACAAATCCGGTTCCAGTCCAAGTAATAACAACACCAATTGGCTGTACACGTTTCTCAATTTCTCCCTGATTAAAAAAAAAAAAACCTTTTTGAAGCTGTAAATAGGATAGATTACATTATGAGAAAATATGAAGACCAGTCTGGCTTACATCTCAACAAAAATAGAAATCAAACTTACAAGAACACCCAACAGTCTAGAATACTCGGCTTCATACAATAAATAATCCATGTATGTGATGAAGTAACCTGGCTTCACTGTATCACATCGTCGACCAATGATGTTAGGTCTACACGGACACTGTCCAGTGATTTTGTCGCACACCGTGTTGTACGAGCCCCCTGGGTTGCAGTCACAATTTTGGCAGCCTTCTGGGTCATCGCTCAGTCCGTAAAAGTTATCGTAGCACTCGTCACAACTTCTACCGGTAACCAAACGCTTGCATACGCAGTTTCCAGTCTGTTTGTCACAGCCCTGATTACCAATAGTTCCCAATGTGTTACAAGTACAGGCTGCAATATTAGAGATGTCAAACAAATTCATTTTATTTTCGAGTGACAATAAGGCCATAAAAATGTGTTGCCCTAGCACAGTGACATTTTTAAAAATCAGGGCAGTCTGTTGGACAAAATTTTTGATATCCTGGCATGCTCAGCATGGTGGTTTGCCTAATAATCATCATCATCATCATCATCTAGCTATTTTGCTCCACTGTAAGAGGAAAGCCTCTTCATCAACTTGCCATTCTTCTCTGTTCTGTGATCCCCTCCTCCACGTAATGCTTAATGATAATTTACTAAATTAATTACTAAACCAAAGCAGAATCAAAGCTCCTGATCTCATCAGTAAGAAAGCCCAAGTCAGTTGAGCTGCTACATAATGTTAAAAATAAGGATGTACATATTTTTCTAACCATATAGAGGGTGACCCCTTCCAGCATATCACATTCTGGGAAATAAATGAATTAATGTGATACTTTTATCAGCTAGGTCTTTTTATGAGGCTTAGGGAGTGGAGGTGTTTTTAGTCGTGCTGTCACAGAATTGAACCCAGGATCATGGAATTAGTAGGCAAGCACCTTAACCACTAGGCTATTCAACTCCACTCCAATTAAGAAATGATACCCATGGTTAACTGGAGAGAACACTGACTGTCAACACAATTCCTTACCTTCGCAGCCTTCCGGATTATCACGTCGTAAATTCCAATGACCGTTCATGCAGGTATCACATCGTTGGCCAGTCACATAACGTTTACATAGACAACGTCCCGCTTCTAGATTCATCATCGGATCTGACCTGCTCTCACACTCACCGCCCATCTCAGAACCATTAGGATCACAGTCACAGCCTTGGTACAAAAAATATCAACAGTATAATAAATATTGTTTACGCACTCCCTATTCACTTTCACAAATATAACTTTAAGGTTAAAACATAAGACACATGGATAGGAAGTCTGTGGGAAAGGGAGAATGTGGTGGAGGACAAAATATACCGTAGTTAGAATGGGAAAAGAATGGTAGGAAAGGAAAATAGGTGTAGAAGGATGTGGTAATGGAGCTGAAACTGTGATGGATTAAACAATGTGGTGCGTTGGGAACAAACAATGTGGTAGGGAAGTAAATAGTGAGAGGAAATAAGATGGTGATGTAAAGAAATATTAAGCAAAAGAGAATGTGTTATGAGATAAAGAGAGTATTATAGTAGGAAAAAAAGAAAATGTGGTAGGGAGGGAAGAGAATATGATTTGGGAGGGGAGAAGGCGGTGGTAGGAATGGTAGAAATACGTAAATACCTGTAGTGCTTTAGCACATAACACAACAGACCTGACAACTTCTGGTAAGGTCAAAAATGCATTGAAGTACAAATAGCCATATCATAGGCTGAATCAACATATCTCAGCAGCAGTGCACATATTCAACATTTCCACCAAGCCTTTAGCGACCATCTTCTATTCTTATGTACAGGGTTGAACTTGTAGCTACAGAAAACTAAGGATGGATGGTAGACATCTTAAGGGTGGATGGGTGATAACATTGTTAAACTCTAGATAATAATTGAGTGAATTTTAAGGATAGGCAAGGAGGTTAATTAAATGTGGGTGAAGGGCCATGAAATTAGCTTTAGACTGGGGATGGGAGAGGGGGGTGGGAACTTCACCTCCGCCCACGATAATTACATCTCTGTATGTACGTATACTTTATACCATGGAATAGAATTAGGAACACAATAGCAAATGAATGAACATGTATAGGCTACATTGCCATTAAAGTTAAGTTATTATTTGAAGCAAAAATACCTTTCGTAATTTCTACCGTAAATCCTCGAAAAAACGCTGCCGTGCTTATACATTTTTTGGAGGTTTCAGTTCCGAATTTATTTTAAGAGTGCCACTTATCAAAAAACATTGGCATGGCACTTTCCATGTTAAATATCTCAAGTATTTTGGTATTTTGTTAGGCCTATCATAGGCTCTATATCATTGTAAATAAAAGTATGCTTGTGTCTTCATTGTGTTATTTATTCATTTGAACACAACTTTCTAAAAGTGTTTCATTACACACGGGGGAATATGTACTCTCAATTAATCGTTGTGGCATTTATTGAAAATATAACAATCTTGAATAAGCGCTGAGCCACTTGGCGAAAAAAATCATGTTTGGTGCTGCGCTTATTAAAGGATTTACCCTAAGTCTAGTTAAGTTTACTGCAATTTAGTATATTTTATATATCGATATACGATGATCAAGTAGTACCTCAAGATATCTCTTCCCCTTGATACATTAAACACCATTTTTTTCAATTCTTTATTATAAATAAAATGTAAGTGCTATGATTTGCATTCTTATCTAAATGTTTAATTTACTCCTCCATTTATTACAATATCTTTTAAAAGATACAAGTGGGCCTATATTTATATTTGGAAGTTATTAAATAATTTGATCAGAACATAACCCTACACATAATTTGTCTGTTCATTTTGGAATCAATTTTCTATTAGTCAATTGAAAATCTACCCAAGATATTTCCACAAAAAAAAAAATTGGATCACAGTCCGATCTCTGATCACCGCATGAGTAACGGTGAAAAGCCATGGGGTTAAACCACAAATTAAAAACAAACTCCAGCTGATTGTAGAGCTGTATGCATACACTGATCGAGGTCGAAGTTCATTTCATCGAGGCTGAAATGTGTGCCTTCGTGTAGGCGAGACCTTTTTTGTTGTTGTTGCTAGGTATTACTCACAGGTGTACAGCCTTATAGGTCGGTTTCACAAAAAAAATTAATGTTATTTTTGGTGTTGGGTTTCATATAAAATTTGCTTAGATTCCACATTAAGTTGCCTGTGGACTTGGCACAAGCTGTTGATACAGATTATAGTTTGTTGACGATGACTTTTTAACAAGCCACCACACTTTAGTTACAAACAGACAGTTGCTAGATTGAACTTTGCTGTATATAGAGTCCACCTAAAATTTAAAGATATACTGTGTTAAGCTAACAAATTTTAAGAATTAAAATTATTAATAAAAGAATATTTCTAAGACAGTTATACATGTAAATAAAATGTGTAATAGTATACTAAGCTGTGAAAATTTCAAAATAGAGATATACATTGTAAAACAGGAACATTAGACAGTAAAGAAGACTGCCATAAAGTTAATGAACAGCAACCTACATGGCTTTCTATTGCATGACTAGTGTTATTTATTCATTTGAACACAACTTTATTTAAAACCGTTTCTAAAAGTGTTTCATTACACACGGGGGAATATGTACTCTCAATTAAGCGTTGTGGCATTTATTGAAAATATAACAATCTTGAATAAGCGCTGAGGCACTTGGCGAAAAAAATCATGTTTGGTGCTGCGCTTATTAAAGGATTTACCCTAAGTCTAGTTCAGTTTACTGAAATTTAGTATATTTTATATATCGATATACAATGATCAAGAAGTACCTCAAGATATCTCTTCCCCTTGATACATTAAACACCATTTTTTTCAATTCTTTATTAAAAATAAAATGTAAGTGCTATGATTTGCATTCTTATCTAAATGTTTAATTTACTCCTCCATTTATTACAATATCTTTTAAAAGATACAAGTGGGCCTATATTTATATTTGGAAATTATTAAATAATTTGATCAGAACATAACCCTACACATAATTTGTCTGTTCATTTTGGAATCAATTTTCTATTAGTCAATTGAAAATCTACCCAAGATATTTCCACAAAAAAAAAAAAATTGGATCACAGTCCGATCTCTGATCACCGCATGAGTAACGGTGAAAAGCCATGGGGTTAAACCACAAATTAAAAACAAACTCCAGCTGATTGTAGAGCTGTCTGCATACACTGATCGAGGTCGAAGTTCATTTCATCGAGGCTGAAATGTGTGCCTTCGTGTAGGCGAGACCTTTTTTGTTGTTGTTGCTAGGTATTACTCACAGGTGTACAGCCTTATAGGTCGGTTTCACAAAAAAAATTAATGTTATTTTTGGTGTTGGGTTTCATATAAAATTTGCTTAGATTCCACATTAAGTTGCCTGTGGACTTGGCACAAGCTGTTGATACAGATTATAGTTTGTTGACGATGACTTTTTAACAAGCCACCACACTTAGTTACAAACAGACAGTTGCTAGATTGAACTTTACAGTATATAGAGTCCACCTAAAATTTAAAGATATACTGTGTTAAGCTAATAAATTTTAAGAATTAAAATTATTAATAAAAGAATATTTCTAAGCCAGTTATACATGTAAATAAAATGTGTAATAGTATACTAAGCTGTGAAAATTTCAAAATAGAGATATACATTGTAAAACAGGAACATTAGACAGTAAAGAAGACTGCCATAAAGTTAATGAACAGCAACCTACATGGCTTTCTATTGCATGACTATTCATTCTCATATAATATTAAATATTCAAAAGTATAAGATAATATAATATTTCAATATCTGAATATTTTGTAAGCTGAATCATTACTTCTATGAGGTTTTCTTATAACCTTCTCTACCAAGATTCCAGGAGGGAGTACAAGCAGCTGTTTAATCAACCTCTGATGGAAGACAGCTGGTTTGTACTACTCACCACTGCCCTAATGTTCTCATATTTGTTCCTACAAACTAATGTTATAGCAAGTCACTGCTTATTATAAAAGCACGAGAAAAAATATTGGGGGCATAAGCATTTTGAAACGAATATAGAAAGGGCAATATAATATTGTTAATAAATGGTTTTGAGCACAAATAATTGGCCTAATATTAAGAGAGACAAATACTGTTGAATACAAATGTTGACATGAAATTAGCAGAAACAAAGCTAATTATCACACACAAATGTTGGCCTGATATTAACAGAAACAATTTACAAAAAAGGCCTATCTATTATTGTATTTTTGCTATTTGTAACATTCATGACTGCATGCCATGTTTACAACCTTTGCTTTTTTACGCTGCTTGTTGTTAATACAGTATATATTTGCAAGTGAAAAAAACTGAAGAAGTTGGTATGAAATTAAAAGAAATAAATTTCAATTAGGAGCAACAGAACAGATAACATATTTGCACAGAACATTATGTTGGCATGAAAGTCTACACAAATATGGCTGTTCCTTCCATAGTACAATATAAGGCCACCTCCTTAACACAATATTTGGCATATTTTTGGGGTGGTGTTAAGCCCAGGAATATCTGCTTATGGGAAAAACAACAATCATCTAAAAAAACTGACAGCGAAAAGTCATCATTCAAATAATAACATGGGCTATTGCAAGGAAAATGCTATAAGAAATGAGACGTACAGCAATATAGACATACTTCGGATTAAACCCTTATGCCTTAAGAAATACAGTATATTTATCCAGACTCCAGATATGCATATAATACTATACATTTTGAACGAAATTAACAGGAACAAGTACATCTGAACAATATTAGAATGAAAGAGAATAAAATAAAAACCACCATTAATACTTACGGCGGCAAATGTTAGGATCCCTGATGTCTCTTGTTGGGTCCATATAATAAAATGGAAGACACTGCTCGCAGTTCCTTCCCATGGTGTTGTGAGTACAGTCATCGCACACACCCCCACTTATTCCACCAGTTTGTTCATACACAGCAGGGTCAAAGTGACATTTTGTAGTGTGTTGATTGCAGTTACACACTGGAATATGGAAAGAAGTCATGATATAAGAAGACAATGGTTAGGCCAAAATAGGAACCTGTAATGGTACCACGAATTAGGTACTGTATATTTCATAAACTAGACTTAATAGATTAAACTAGCAAAAATTGTATGTAGCATTGGTAAATATCTGACCTTTGTATGCTGACCCAGCATTTTTCCATGAAAGACTTTTGCTTTACAGAATTTTCAGTTGCTAACAATATACCATAGCTACCAACATAATTTTAAACAAGTTGAACATTTTCGTATTAACTTTGTCTATTACCTCAACGTTGCTCCTGGGTAGCCACAGAAGACCAACTGAAAAGTCAGGACATCTATAGAATGGGTAAATGTTTAATACCCACCTCCTTCAAAACATTTTTAATATCTATACTCACTTGTGTTGATGTGTATTCAACAAAAATAGCAAGGAGATATAAGTTGTTTTTAAATTATCTTAGAAATATTTTTATCATGGCAGGAAGTATGCAGGGCAGTATTTTATTGGACAAAATATAGGCATATACACATCCTAGATTAGTCAAGGGGATGAGAAATGATCTCATAAACCTCAGACACTAAGTAGAAAGAATCACTGGCCAAAATACTTCAGTAGCTAAAATCAAGAGGAAATATATCAAAATACATATCTTAATACATTTCCTTCATGTTCAAATGCAGTACTGTAATGTACAAGTATGAGAAATTGCAATCAATGTGACCTGATTTGTTGACATAACTGCAATATTGTTACCAAAACTTATGGCACCAAAATGTATGGTAAAATATCAGTGTTATGATGAAAGGGTGATGTTAAGGCATCATAGTGCAAGGTCAGGCCATTAAACTCCAATAACGCATACACTACACACCCTCATTTAACACTCAGAAAAATTTATGATCCAATAGTAAAAATCTGTAGGAGTACAGTCTACTGTACTAGCACTAAAATGTTTCAATTATTAAAAAAACATAGGAGGCCTACTTATTTAGTGTACTGTAAAGTAGGCCAAAATAAAATTTAGATATTTTCAAATATTTTATAATCCTATAGCTTAAATTAGGAAAACAATAACATACAGTATAGTATTACATTAAAAATAAAACACAAAAGTAATCCCTAGGACAATTACTGGGGCCCTAGATAGTCGATAGTCCCCAGTCAATGGGTAGGGACATAACATTTTTAAATCATTAAAATTAATTAAAATAGTATAAATAGTCTAGTATATATTTCCATGTGTATGAGGTTGAAATTGATTATAAAGCCCTCAAAACCCCTAAAATACCAAAGCTGCAATCCAAAACTGGGTTGACGTTTGACCACACCTTGGATTCTAGGTGAAATAATATTCCAGATTTGTGCATCCCCGCACCCCATTACAATCCTTGATACAGCCCTATTTCAAGAAAGACATTTCATACTGGCAAAGACACAGATAAGACAGCTCTCAATTACACAGCATGCAGTTAATCAGACAATTACTACACTTCAGCTATGTTCATCATCCTTATGTCTTCATTCAGTATCTGACCTACTGTGTTTTTTTAAAGACCAACTTGAGTGGCTTTAGTATGTCATCGCCAGTGCTTACCTCACTGGGTTTATTAATATTGGGCCAATAGGTTTGCTCTATGAACAAGATCACCCCAGAAGTGTCAACAAAATGGGGAATATGATGACAAGATAAGCCAAAATATTTGTAAATTTGTTTGGTTCCTTGTTCCACACCGTTTAACCTTGTATGCTGTCACATAAAATGGATGATACACATAAAATATATCACCACATCCATTTAATGAACATAGCATTTGGAGACTCCTAAGAAAATAAGTCCTACAGAAAGGATAAAACTGTATGGTATATTCTCGATTACAAATTAGATTACCACAACACAAAATGTTTCTGGGTCTTTATATATCAAACAAACATAAGACTCATAGGCGCAGATCATGGGTGAAAGGAGAAGACACATCACCCACATATTTTTTAAGGGGGATTGGTTTTCCCACTTTTTGACTGCAATATAATTTCAAAAATTCCTGAAAATGGTTGAAATGAACTGCATAAATAACCCAGGTTCTAATGAACGAAAGAGCGCTGTACAACCAGAGTGCAGTACACGGTGATGAATTTTACTATATATGAGTGTCAACCTTTCAAAACAGATCTGCGCCTACTATAAAGTTTAAATGAAATTAGTAAATAAATAAAGGAAATCTGCCTACAGGACAATTTTTGTTTTGATATGAAGAATAACTTGAAATGCCTAAATTTAGCACTGTACTAATATTAATTCCCTTGCCCTATCCCATTACAAATCACTGAAGTTCATGCTTTGTAACCATCCTTCTGCTATTGAAGCCTGAACTTTGGTTGACCTTTGTTCTTGAATGGTAATTTGCATACACAAACAAATATTACATTGTTAAATCAGCAGGGAAAATTACAATGAATGAAAGGTTAATCATATTAACTCATAATTATATTCTCATCAAATTGAGCTCACAGAAAGTTAAAAATGTTTTTCCCCTGAAAGATGGCCAAAAAATCATAAAATAAATTTAAATAGAAACAACTTGCTCCTTTTGATGCAACAAAAACAATTATCAACTTGAACATATAAATTTGTGTATTTATAAAATGTTTATCCCTAATATACCGGGTAATGATATTTATAAAAATTATAGATGCTTCTGAACTGTAATCTGGAACAAAAACTGATTTCAAAACTTTCAATGGAAAAATGTGTGTTTGCAGCTACAGTATCTCACCATGCCCAACAAAAGAATTTCACATTTGCACTCAACTTTCCGAGACTGCCACTTTTTGCACAAAAGTTCTTTATCTCGCCGAGTTGAGCACTTAGTGCAACGTATGCACAGTTATGTTCAAGATAATAATTTTTATGTTTACTCCTGTAGGCCTTAATGTTTGTCAATGCTTTTTACTTTTATTAATCTTTATATTAATTGTTTTATATTTCTGTACTTTTACTCTATTGATTCGATTGTGAGCTCTTCATTTCAATCTTGAATTGTATTTTGAGCATTTTTATACAGGAATAAATACAAAAAATATATAAAATAAATAATAGTTCATTCAAAAAATGACTTTTTATCATTTTTCAGGGAACAATGGGTTGCCTGTTCAACTTACATTTACATGCATGTGTTTGGAGTCCTTGCGCTGGTCTCCATGGCTGGTCGTTGTGAAATGGTTTGCATCGTTCGCAGTTCAATCCTTCGGTGTTATGTTTGCAATCACAATTTCCATAAACTTGATGGGGCTGAAATTATTAAATTAGATATGTTTCAAAGTAAAATATATTCTAAATTTAGATATCAAACTATAATATATACCTTGGACCCTTTTCATATAAATGGTCATTCATGATTTAATATATTAAAGTCATTATATTTTCTCCATGGCCATACAGTATAATGCCCCCTTTATTTGGTCTGTACATAAGGGGACACTATTTTTAGTCCGGAAGGTGCCCCCTTACAGTAAATATGGATTTTACTATACAGTACCTACCTTGTGTTCTAAATATGTAGAGCGCTGATGATAAATATTTAGGAACCATGATAGCAAGATTAGAATTCAGCCATGCCTCATAATTACCATGATTAAAAGGTCCACCATTAAATTCAAATTGTGTAATGGCATTGGTGGCAAGATTAGATTTCAATCTAATAGGATTAACTGGTGAACTGACACCACCCCAAGTCTTAATCAAAATGAAGGTCTGTTTTTAATTTCAGATGAAAGACTTTTGTTGTGCCCACATTAGCGTAGCTTTGTTTCATTTATTTATAATAAAATATTCTTTAACAAGAAACATACACTTCTTTTTTTATTAAACACTGAGGCTGAAATTGTCACGAAGAAAATAAGAATTGAGGCCTAGGTAAAATGTTGATTATTGAATGAGAAAAACAACCAAATCCAGACATTCAAAATCACTTCTTCAACCAGAGGTTTGGCTTTCAACAATACCCCAAACTGCTATCAAGTAATAATTGGTCAACTCAATGTGATGGCCTTGACAATATTCACTATAATAGGCCAACATTATTAATATTAATACAAACCAAATAGGCCTTTTAACCCTGCACACTCCTTTCCACTGAAGGTGGAGATTGTTGTGATTAAGGTAACTCATGTTAAAGAGACCTGGTTAGGCATGAGAGTCCAAAAAAATGATCAAATCTGGTACGTGCACCTCTGGCCAGCTGTAAATATTACACCCCCACCCCTTCTAAAAAAGTAGATGCAAGAATTTGAAGTTTTTTTTTTTTAGTACTAAATTGTACTACATCAAAACACCAGAGCAAGAGCAGATTAATAGCAGTGCCTTTGATACGGTAAGCACCCATTCAGGTGTATTCCTAATTAGATTCTCATGCTCCAGTCATTTATTCCCGCTATCCTAGTGTGCGACAGATGGCATTTTGACAAACGGCGTCCCAAATTCACCAACTTCATTCCTAGACTCTGTGCAGGTCAATCTACTATGCAAATATGGAGACATTTTTTTCAATTCAATATGTACTGTAGGCCTAATTATCATAATCCCTGACTATACCATCAAAATGTCATTCCAGCAAAAAAATATTTTCACAATCAGAAAGGGTTATTCAAATTCAAACGATTCCTTACATATTTACACCATTTACTGTATAGATTATTTATATTCATAATCTTAATACCAAATTGCTTCCCTTTTTTTTCAAATAAGCAGGACTGCAATTCCAAGATGGATGCTTTCAATTGAAAATTTAGAATGTTTTAACATTCTCCTTGTTTATTGTACTTTTGTTTGCATATAAATTCATTAGTTAAATTACTTTAAGGATTATCATAATGAAACGTCTGTAAATCAGTGAAAGCCAATCTTTGAGTAGTTTAACGTTTAACAGATTGTTGTAGCTAATATTTTTTAAAATTTTTATTTATATATTTATACAATCATTCTGAAAGTAATCAATAGTAAAAACATTCCAGGATAAAAACACAGAAAAAGTACAAAAAATAACTTATATCCACTGTGGTCCCTAGTAATCCTAATTTGTAATTTAACTCTACAAATAATGGAACTGTAGTGCATGGTCCACATTAGAAAAACTCCCTTCTTGACCACTTACTAAACCAGGGGTCTCTTAATAAATGTCTACATAAATTTCATTATGATCAGTTGTATAAGGCTTAACTCAAGTAATTGGGTCAATATTTATTCCCTGTTGAGCATACGAGAGCAGGGAAGCTGGCAATTGAAATACCAATGTTGCATGCCATTGGCTTTTAGGTACAGCTAGTCATAGATATCATATCAGAGATCATTACTCCTTCACGAGGCATGCTTTAAATATAATTTCTACAGGCATAACATGATTGATATTCAATAGGTACTATAGAACTAATGTGTCTATACTTTTTCTTATAAAAAATATTTTGATTTTCTTTCGTCTCTTTATCTTGGTTTTAATATTGTGTTTTATTAGCACCTACTAGATTGATTGTGCCTATTAAACTAATGACTTGATTTAAGTTGAAATCCAATCTAAAATACTATTTGTATTTCTTCATTTAAACTAAAATAATATAAACCTGTACAAATATAATATTTTACAATGTACTAAAAAACATCATCTTAACTCGAAAATGTTGACACTAAATATTCATCACATTGCACAATATTTTCTAAAAGTATGAACTCATTGTAAATTACAAAAAAATATTTATTTAGTTCAATACCAGCCAAAATGTTTTGACAATTGGTGGTTTATATTAAATTATAGTCTCCTCTAGACATAAACATATGGAACCAGAGGAAATGTTCTTCCAAAGTATCTGGTAACACCAACAGGATACATTTACCATTATGAAGCTGGCATCAAATTATTTATCGGATCATCAACAGACATGGTGTTTATGTAGACAATTCTCACGTTTATTGTCTTAAACAAAACCTTGGTTTATACTATCTTAATAAATTTACTCTTTATAAGAGATACATACATAAAATCCTAAAAGTTAATATCCTCCCACATAGGTTACACCCACATAAAACAGTATTTTGGAAAGGACTGAAAGTGGTAATGGTTTATGGGTCGTCCATAATTTTCAACATTTTTATAAGAATATAATATAAAACATACTCTTCTCTGTGACCCCCCTCTCTCTCCCCCTGAAAAGTGTACAATAAAATGTTGATTTGTGTCATTTTGAGATCAACATTTTATTTTTTTCAAAGAAGAGTACTGTACTTGCAACACACTTTCAACCCCTCCACCTGGAGCGTATGTTTTGTACTAGAGTCGAAACTAATGAATAGCCCCCTTATGGACATACCATTTCTGATAAAACACAGGGCTATTATTGGGAAGTAATTTATCATTTACTTAAGATATACCTGAGCCAGTTGTGTATTGAGCCTAGTGTACATTTTGATATGGAGTCCTTATTTGAGAAGACTTGGATCCTGCAAATGAACATCTGAATGAGGAGTTAGATTCAACCCCTGTCAATGATTTAAGGTTTTTCTCATCATACCTCTCAGCTACTGAAATCACTCTAAATCTTATGGAACTGGAAACTGGATTGGACACTCAATTTATTATACAGTATGTGTAATACCTATTGCAAATTCTCTCAGATTTTACAAGGTTCTAAAACAAACTTTAGACCTCTTATACTTTGTGAGTACACTCCCATAAACTGGATGTACATATTCTTATCTCTAAAAAAATTAATACAGAATTGGCAGCCACGTTTATTATGGACAGTCTTGTCACCACTAGTGGGTAAGAAAACAATAGACCTATATACTATTGAATTTTTAAAGATTTTAATTTGCCATTAATCAGAAAAATGATTACAACAACTGACATTTTAAAACAGATTTATGTACAGTAAAACATCTATAAAATAACCAAAAGCAAGGCACTCGAAAATGTACCTAGATTTGTCATCATTTTTCTGAACGCCACTTTGTGTCTTAAGCAAGCAGTATTAGCTCCATGTTTTGCATTCTATTACTGTATACCTACTATACATTACTCAAACAGAATCATAGAATGCATAAATTGTAAGAGAACTATGCAAATTTTTATAACTTCAGCGATTCCTTTTTCCAAGTAAAAGAACTGAATTTTTGAGCAACTCTTCTTCATGAGAAGGTTCCAAAATTTAACTGGATCATTTTTGCAGATCCAAATCACAGTCATTTCCTTTGGGAGGCTAGACAAGTTCCTATCTGAACTTATATTCACTACACCTTTCCATGGGTACATGGAGAACAACAATGGTTGGAATTAAGGTTCTGTGTTCAGAGTAAACACGCTGTGTTGTTGTACAGAGCGTGCGAGGAGAAATCAGGAACATGGAGTTTAAAGAAAATTACATCAAGTGGAAAAATGTTCCACTGTTCTGTTGCTTAATTTGACTTGTATTATTTACTTAATTCAAGTAATAATTAGTTACTCACTCACTCATGTTGGTAGTACTTCATTGATACACTTTTCAAAATTGAAACTATATTTAAAAGAGACTTCTACTGTGACAGTGGCTATCACATTGCTAAACATATTGTATCAGTTTAAAAATAGCTCTACCGATTTCATTTTTTGTCTGAAGATAAATACAGAATAGAACAGTTTATTCTAATGTCACATAGGGGTCACCTATGATAGTCCTTATAAGTTTTGGTTAATCTTCAGTATCAAACAGGGTATTCAGACTAGGCAATCATCCATTCCAGGAGAACAGACAATTTATCTAGATTAAACGAAACAACTACTGTGTATATTAGCTTTGCTATTCACTTGATGGCAGCCCGACAATGTATCTCCAGTGCAATAAAGGTGAAAGATAAAATCTATTCTTTCAAAAAGAGAGTAAACAGGCACCAGGACTGTTTAAGAAAGTATAATACATACTCCAAGTATTGAAATACACGCCATCGTGTTGGGATTCAATATTTCGACATTAATTATGTCATCATCAGGAATTATGTTAATGTTATAAAACAAGAAGAAAAGGGATGGTGGAAGGATATAAAAAGTAGCTTACACTACACTTGAACAAATTCAATCTTGTCACTAGTTTTTTCTATATACTGGGCCTACAGCTATTATACTACACTGATTTCTTTAAGTACACTTTCGCAAGATATAGTAGGCCTGTTGGGAGTAAAATAGAAGTGATATCGGTATTTAAATAACAGTTATGGCAGAAGCCTATTGAAAATGACAGTTTACCCAACACCATGGGTATTCAAAAAGTCACTTACTTTTCTCAACCAAAACACAGATTTTAATTAATGATTATTCTGGTACACAATTCTTACCTACTCAGTCTTACTTCAAAACAACACCTTCTTTCAGGCTTTCCAAGCCCACCCACACAGACAACAAATAGAGTACATAACAAGGTCATGAAAACAATCAAGAGAGAAAAGACTCTACTTTGGTGTGAGAATATTCCTGCTGTACTCTACTGGAAACCATAATCCAAGCTAGTAGCAGAAGTTATATAGGAAATACTATGCAATAATAACCCACTAAGATTTATGCAAGTTTGAACAATGAGTAGGTATCATCAGAAGAACAATGATTTTGATATACTGTACTGTAGAATCAATATTGAATTGAACTGTTTTTGTAATAAATAGGCTATAAATCAGGGGCATAAGCTGGTTTTGGCCTTGGGAGGGGGAAGGGGTTGTGAAAAATGGGAATGTGGAATTAATCCCAGAATGAGGAACTATATCCATATTCCAATGCCACCTCCCATCCATAACCCCAGCCTACACCCATGTAAATCAGTTATAAACTAAATTGTCTTATTGGAAGTTTGTAATGATTCCTTTAAATAAGCTATGCATTTTGAAGGGTTTTCCATTTCACAACAGCCGACAACCAACAACTTTAATGGTAGTGCAAAGAATATACTTAGGAATGGTTATTTCATGCATCAGTTACTTGGTGCGGAAATGAGTTCTCTAAATCTAATTTCAATTGAAAGCATATAAACTTGTTACACAAAGTACACAGTTCAAATAATGAATGCTACTGTTAAAGTCTGTTATCTCAACAATCTTTATTAAATACTTATAAAATAGATTACAACTCAGTGGCACTCACCTTTAGCACAACATATCTTGAACATTTACAAAATAGATTACAACAACATAGCACTCACCTCTATCCCCTCAATGTCACCACTAATTGGTATACAGCGGTGGGCGTGCCCGTAACAGTGACAGCTACCACGTACAATCATATCGTACAAGGCGTAGTAATATTTCTCTGTGATCTCTGGTCTGTCATCAAGCAGGACATCACCGAGTGTATGCAGACGAGTGAAGTTAAGTCGGAGGTTGGTGATCTTGATAAGATCCTGGACCTCATCGGAGTAAGGATCTGTAATCTGGCTTTGGATATGTGGTGGAAGAACTCGAAAGATAACCTGCAAATACGTGATACAAAAAATTAACATTATAAATTGTTAATTATTGTTATAGAGTAGCTTTGTATTATAAAATAAACACAGAGGTCATGCAAGGCATGTAAAGGCACTGTAAGAGAATAAACCATAACTCGGAGGGTCATTGTGTTGAATTGCCTATGGGCGTGGTTCATGACTACCTAGCCACCACCGGAAAGTGGTGCTTATAGTAGCTAAAGTACATGTTCACATCATTCCACAACGACAGAGGCTAAAATGAGCCATAGCATCAGGGTAACCCCCTATTCATCCAAAAGATGAAATGGGTTCTTTAACCTCCATTTAGACCTCCATTTTAAGTCCTTATCCGAGAAGACTTAGTTCTATCAGCCTAACCCTGGTTGAGGAGTGGCTCGAGTCAGTGCCGATGTCAAGGCTGCAGTCAGCGACACCGCTGCCTTATCGGTGCCTTACCGCTCAGTTACTCGATTAGTCATCTTGTAAGACAGAAGAAGGCAGATGGACGAACGCAGGACCGTACTGAATGGAGTTTATTTCATTCCATCACAGCTGAAGCTTTACATTTGAAACCCAACTTAGCAAATTAAAAGAGAAGACCTAAACAGGGGTGTTGCCAGCAGGGACCAGGGAGCCAGGGCCACCCCCTTCCCCCTCCCCCGTTGGGGAGAAAAACCATGATTCGTCAGTCAGAAAAAAAAATTATATGTATTTATACATATAGTAGACTCTAAAATCGATAAAATAAGCCTTTAAACCCTTAAATTGTCAATGGGCCACTTTCAAAGCATTTTAAACGACGTTCGCCACGCCCACTTTGCTCTTGCTTGAGAAATCTTCTCCCTTATCGGCCTCCCCGTCAGGGAAATTCTGGCATCACCAATGGACCTAACTTTCAAAAATAAGTTTTATCATACTGTACCTCTCCATCGGTTGACGGCTCTACGTTTGAGTATCTTTCCTCACAAACAACGTCTGTGATTTTCCTAAGAGGTGCCTTCTGAACACCCGGAAACATGGTATCACAATCATATGCAAAGTAACGGTATATGTTCCAAGTCCGGCCAAAATCACTGGACCGTTCCACAATCATGGCAGCGGGTCTGAATGTCTTGAAAGTCATCACAAGATGGGTAAAGTGGAACATGGCCTCGAGGTCCAACCTAATAGATACATCATTCACACCATTCACCGACTGCCACCATTTGTTTTTACGGTCGATATCGAACGATGTGACAATATTTGCGATTCGGTGGCTCCTCTCGTTTTCGGTCTTCTTCCAAGGCCTTGTGGAGTCGCAGTAGAAGCACTTCTTGTCATCTTGTAAATGACTGACAATGCAGTAAGGTTCAGGTCCACTAGTGCCGCAAGTTGATGTTGCTGAGAGCCGGCTTTCACGTCCAATCAACAGATCACCTGTAGCAGGATAACAGCTTTCGCCTTCGCAGCTTCCCTGACTTCGGGCACCTAAAGCTGCAGATATAATAGATAATAAAAAAGATACAGTTAATTTATGTCATATCACAATGTCACATCATGATCTAACAATCCATAATGAAGTTAATAAACGGTTAGAAATTAAAATCCATTAGTTGACTAGAGCAAACTTCATTAACCACTTCAAAATTGATAAAAATTGTATAATTTGGCTTTTTGCTATTAAAAAAATAAAATGGATATATAATCTTAAAATCTGGATTGTTTGTTCCTTTTTACTGCACAGTACTGTACTGTTTGCCATCAAAATACATTTTTCAACCCATTGATACCTTTCGAAACACTGAAATTACAGTCATCAAATTTTATGGAAATTTGAACTTTATACGGTATCTGCACAATTCTGATTTGAATTCACTCGATATTAGATATTCTATAACTAATAAATTGAACATCATCAATCTTTTTTTGTAAATAACAAAACTAATGTAAATCAAGTTATATTCAGCTGAAAATTAGGAGAAAAACAATTGTTTCACCAATTAAGGGTAATGTCTAGATAACAACATTCCTATGCACTTTTTTTCAATACACAGTAGCCATAAATTGTCTGCTAGAAAATTCAACAAAGTTTAGTGTAGAACATCTGTAAATCATAAACGAAATGACATACAGTATTTTACTGATGAATATTTTACTGATGAGTATTTTACTGGTCTATAGGTATACCATTAATCACAACTTTATTATTTATTCATATCATACACTTTACAAACACTGAACTCAATTTATTATTTTTTTCTCATACACATACTGAATACCTAATAAAAAAATTAATCTTATTTTTGTACAGAGGTCATCTAGGTATTCAACACAAAAATCTTGAAGATTTTTCCACCTGTTCTCAAGCACAGTTTTGTTGTTGACAGCAATGATTGTGAACAATATACTTTATAACTGAATACGCAATACTGAATACAAATCCTGTCCTCGGGGAAATAACAATTAGTTTACAAAACCGATGAATATCACTGTTTTACACTTTGCCGAAAAGCACAAGAGATTTTGAAAGAAACAGGCAGTGTTGCTTTGGTGAAAATCAACTTCTGTAGTGTATACAGTAGTGTATCGCCAGTTAAAGGGAACTAAGCCTGTAATTTATTCTTACAATGATTTTTCGAGCAACAAAGCAGAAAGAATTTGAATAAAAAAAAATTTAATATAGTTAGCAAATATTAAGTTCACACACAACAATATTATTAAATGTATAATGTAACATTATATTGCAGTCAAGCTTTTGTTGTATAGTTCATTATCGCAGGCCTATAATTTTGTATAGAGTGTTAATGTTATATAATTTTTTAAAATATATAGGTGTTTAAAATATTGTAGAGATTCCTACAGTATTCAAGTTATTTTTATTTAATTTTTTTGGTATTGTACTGTAGGTACCGTAATGCCTAGAAAAGTAATTAAATTGTTTTGAAAATGGCACTTTGCAGTTCATCCTGATTTATTATTCTGGATTGTTGTCGATTACCTTACTAATACTATCAATAGCAACTATTATTATTAATTATATTAATTATATTATACATATTCATTCATTCTTTCATTGGTGCGCTGCCATTTTTGGCAGGTCCCATGACATCCAGCGTCTTAGAGCTATCTACTCTCAGTTTTTATTTTAATTTGAAAAAAACAGTCGCCCTGTTTCATTTGATCAAGCAGATTAATAATATTAATTTCCACACACAGTATAGTAAATAACAGGGATAAAATGTGATAACCATTCATGTAATCTAAAATAATAAAAACTATGTAACTTCCAGGCTCTGACCTTTTTAAAGTTCAATGCTATAAGTATGGACTTATTATTTGCCTTGGTATAATGTTATACCATTTGGAGTAATTTTAAATCACTTAAGAGGTTCCCTTTTATGCGTAGAAATCTAAATAGGGAATCACTGGGAATTTGATCCTACATAATGTGTTCACCATATTTTTTCCTTGACCTGAAACAAGGGGCCAGAAAGCAGCCATTTACACTGTAGCCAACTGTCTGTACAGGTAATAGTAAAGTACTATATTATATTAGTCAATAGTCTGTGAATTTTACACTTGACTTCTAAACTTAGAAACTCACAACCCGGTAAAAACAATGGTAAAGTAAAGTTACTATCCTTGAATGTTAGATTTTTCTGTATCCAAATTATAATATAAATTTCAATTTTTAAAAATTTGTCTACTGTGAAGATTATAGATATGAATGATTTGTAATGAGCTACAGTAAATAAAAAACTTGTATTTGTAATTGAAGTCTGTGATCAGCAAAGGTTATACTTCATCCTTTTAATAAGCTACTTAGTACTTTCAATTGAATTTAATGAGGGTTTTCAAGGTCTTATTGGACAGGTCACTGAAAGTACTATCACTTTAAAGAAAGAATAAATAAATAAATATTCATAATGATGTTTTAATCTTTTATACGGAATATATTATCTGACTGTGATTAATGTAAGAGTGAAACTTGTCATTAAACTTGTGTTATTCTGGAAGATGTATTAAACGCAATTAGTTTTCTCAGTTCCCAATATGCCATAAAAGTCTGCGATCAGCAAATGTTAATAACATATTTTATCTTTTTAATGAGTTATTTATGTACTGTATTCAAAATTGAAGTTACTGAGGGTTTTTTTTTCTAGATTTCATTAGACAATAATTGTAATGAGGTTTTAAAATATCTAATGAATTCAGTATACTATTTGACTCAAGATAACAGCGAAACTTGTGATAAATTTGTGTTATTCTGGAAGAGGTAAACACAATTAGTTTTCTCAGTTCTTAATCAGTCAAAACTAGGTAAACAAAAAAGGAAAAAAAAACAAATTGGTGAGTCAGAGTCTAGCTATTCACTCTGCGGTTTCCATTCTCCTTGCTTCCTATATACTGTCTACCAGCAATGCATGGAAAAAGAACATTACACTTTTTTTATAAAACACATTTTATAAGAACACCATGCTGAAATCATTTAAAATATAAGAACAAACTAAGATCAAATTTAGGCTGAGATAAAATACCAAATGAGTTTTTTTATTAAAAAAACCTGAAAAACAACAAATCCAGCTATCACATACAGTAAAGTATTAATAGGTTTAAAAAGATTATATCAACATTATATCTATTCCAGTAAAGTAATGTCATCTCATCTAAAAAAGAACAAAATAAGATCATTTTGAGCCTGAAATTGGCAACAAAATAAGAACACTGAGCCTCGGCAAAAATGTTGCTGGTTCTTATAAAAAAAGAAAAAAAAGAGTGCAGGCATTCAGCACAAGAATTCCTGCTCCCCTCTCCTAAACATACATTTAGAGGAGTTTAATAAACTTGAATATAAATTAAATAGTCATAACATTGATGTTTGGGATCAATTTTTGAATGAGCTACATTAATATTAAATTAAGTTATGTCTTAGCCTCTACTACTCTTGCCTTGACCAAAGTAGAGAAATGCTTCAATGAATTTTGTAAAATTTATGGATAACGAGCGTGGAGAAAAAGGTCTGAACTAAAGCATTTACAAACTTTATCGTAGATTAAGTAACTGTATTAATGATATTTTTTTTGTAGTTGATAAGTTTTGATTACGGTACTTTATTGTAGAGTTCATTGATGGTACAGAATGATGGCTCTTTGAAATTTTTGACAAGTGAAGCATGTTGTTCATGCAATTGTAATTCCTTGTCATGTTTTTCGGGAAGCTATCTGCCTCATCAGCAGCATTACTACTTGTGTTTATTTATTTTATAATGAATTTCATGTTTTTTTTTAATAATTTCGTTATTTTATGTACTTGTAGATAAGAATTTTAACTCGTCTATTTTGGTTCATTTTGAATGCACCAAATGATTTTTGAGTGCCACCGATCTAAAGTACGTTAATAAATATCAAATATTATTTATAAGAATTTGACATGCATTCCAAACATTTGATCAGTTAAAATTTATATGAAATATACAATATTTGGTTACTTAAGGTAATTTACCTGTATAAAAATATTCAATTAAAATAAAATTATATCTATAGGCCTTATCTGTGGGATGGTGTCCAAGGGGTATATTTTTACCTTGTATAGTAGTTTTTTGCCATTACAATCACAATATAAATTGTCAAGCCCCGAAAACTTGACTCCGGCGGGGGATAGTTTATTACCCAATATTGTTTTCTATCTATTCTTACTGTTTATTTATCTATGAGTGAAATCTTGCAATTTTATTTCAATGTAAAATATATTTTAAATGACAAAATAAATTTATACTGAATACTGCAACAGTTTTGGATTTATATTAATACTTATTTTACATGGTCTACAAATATTTTACTGTTTTCAAGTGTGCATTCTTCATCACATTGACAGAATATGAATGTCAGTATTTAATATTAGTTTACCCAAAAAACAGTACTAGTGGTGCTGTACTCTGCAGCTACTACCATTAGATTATGGTTGGTTTTGATTTTAGAGTGTGCTGAACATAGATTATTGCTTGAGAATATTTCACATAGGAAACTATTGAATCTTGGTGAGGAAGCCAAAACCTATTAAGCAGAACTTCCGAACTGATTTGATCAATTTTAGGGAGTAATCTTTTCTGATTCATTGCCTCCTCTTTACATATCGGGTTGCAAGATTATGCCGGTAGGCTTTCTATTGTCTTCTTTCAATAAACTTTGTCAAATAATACAACAAAAGCAACCATCATTTAGCATGGGAACTGATGACAATATCTGAAAACTTGTTTAGGAAATCATTTTAACCTTGATTAATATTCAATTATTGACTATGATGATTTTTTTAAATTATGCAATTAGATAACATTTTTCTATTTAAATATTTATAAAGTCTTCATCATGGTGATTTTTTTAAACTAAAATAAAATAAATTACATTAAATTCTAATAACATACAGTAGCAGCAATCTAGAGTTTTCATTTTATGTAAGACAGTGGATAAAAAATATTGATGAGTATCCCCGTCCCTTAATATTTTTTTAGATATGATGTTCAAAAATTTTAATTCAATTTTAATTTGGCCTAATTGCATGATATGACAGTAAAGACGAAGAGAGGAAGATGACCTAGTTTCTATTGGAGGAGGCTGAATAATCCAAAGCAACTCAGAGGTTACTGATACATTCCAGAGGGATGAGCTAAACCTCATCAGTTTCATATTATTTCAAGCCCAGGTCAGGGGTCATACAAGTGTGCCACTTTTCACAGTAAGAGACATTAGTTTGAAGGCTATTATCACATCAATACTGATTGTGGTTTTGTTTTTTCCAGATGATAACTTTATTCAAAATTATCTCATTTTAAAAACAAAATATTCTTTTGTCATTTTAAAATTGACAGCAACATCTGTGTCGATTCTTCTTTTAATTGGAAGACTACAGTTAGGCCTACACCTTTATCAAGTCAAAATCAAATCAATATCTAATCAAAAATGTATTATTTCCACAACTTTAATTACATTATTATATAAATATTGAAATCAATGAAAAAAAAATAATACGTTAATAAGATACAAGTGTATTGCAAAAATTTCTCTTACCCTGCAATAAAACAATTCCTAAAACATAAAACAGCATGGTGGTTCTCGATTATTTTCAAAGGCAAGTTACTGAGCAGCACACATTAGCAAAGTTCCAGGTGATTGCAGCTTACTGTCTTCCAAGCAGTTATACAATCCAAGAGGAAGCCCTACAGAATAGTATATTAAAATAATGTCTTTAAACAATATAAATCATAAATGTAAACACATAACATGTTCTCAAAAGAAAATGCTAAAAACAGCATTGAATAGGCCCAACTACTGTAGGCATGGACTACTGTACAGTAGTTCGCACAGTATAACTTCCATCTCCAGCAAGAAGGTACAGTAAAGCTACGTTTACATCTAGCCCTGGATCTGGTCCGGAGCCCGGACAAAAAATCGAGGTCTGCTATGATTTTTTAACGCTTAGTTCACATCGCGCACGAAACACGGTGGTTCGGGTTAAGTACGTAAGCGTTCAATTGGTTCGAACCAACCAAGCTTGTTGCTGATTGGTCCAAGAAAAAACAAAATGTACAATTTCAGGATAGAAATGGTCTCAGATCCATCGGTCCAGAGTCCGGATTAGAAATCGAACAAATTTGATGTGAACGGTCCTATTCTTTACCACTGAACCCATTTTTCACGATTTTTTCTCCGGACTGCAGACCGGAATCTGGGCTTGATGTGAACGTAGCTCAACTTCATGTCTGTCTACACGGTAAACCGAAACCAACTACTCTCCAACATATGTAAGGACCACTACATCGGGGTAATCCTTCAATCATCTGACAAGATGTGCTGAGTTCTTTGAAGAGCACAGGAGCAATTGTGTACACTGGGCCTACTGTATGATTTATAGTAACAGTATTTTTTTTAAAGGACTTGCTCCACCACCAGAACCAAGCTTGATACTGAAGAATCAGGGTTAATATTAAGGAGCTTTCAATTTGTGCGACGACGCAACGCTAGAACGGAATCACTATGCATGACCATCCTACCTGGCGTCCTACGTTCTCTGCATACGTACAGTAGATTCTGGCAAAATTGCCTTCCAGAATCTACTCAACGAGGTCACCTTAACGTTCTCGCATGCGTAGATGACTTTTAGTGACGTCATTACCTTCTACATCCAACTGTCGTCGTGCAATCAAAAGCTCCCTAATACTTCTAGGTGCCTAGAAATTGCACTCATACAATTTAGGGGGTGCAATCGCACCATCTGCACCAATGCTGTTGGTTGCCATTCGACTTGCCTATCCTTGCAAGGGGAAATACTTTTATAAAAATCAACATCATTATTTTTTCACACAGAATTTTCGCACTGTATGAGTTTTATTAAAGGCCATTAAAAGAACTTTGATTTTATTTGATTTGAATTTATTTGGTTATAAAATAAATAAAATAAGATGCAGGATTTGCCAGTAAGAGTGTGCGAGAGTCCACACCACCTCAGCCCCATTATGGTGTGGGTTGAGGTGTGAAAATTTGGAGAATATGAACTTCTAGGTGCCTACAAATTGCAATCTCATACAATTTAGGGGGTACGATCGCACCGTCTGCACCCCCTGCTGTTGGTTGCTATTCAACTTGCCTATTCTTGCAAGGGGAAATACTTTTAAATCAATCAGTCAATCAATGGATTATAATAATAATAATAATAATAATAATTTGGATTTGTAAAGCTAAAAAAGCAAAATACATAGGTCTCCATGCGTTAGAAATTTGCAAATTAAAATAAACTAAAGAGATGAGTCTTGAGACGATTTTTAAATATCTCAAGAGAAGGAGACTCACGAACAAAGATAGGCAAGCTATTCCACACCTTGGGAGCAGCAACGGAAAATGCTCTTTCACCATACGTTCTTGTACGAAATGAAGGGATGAATAATGTAGATGAACTAGATGTAGATCTTAAAGCTCTAGAACAAGTGGTGGAGCGAAGTTTAATCAGGTTGGATATTATAAAGTGCATAGCAGTCTTTATGCAACATCAATCAACATCATTATTTTTTCACACAGAATTTTCCCACTATTAAAGGCCATAAAGAGAACTTTGATTTTATTTTATTTGAATTTATTTGGTAATAAAATAAATTAAAAAAAATAATAATTAAAAAAAATAATATAATAATTAAATACTTGACAAATTCAAATCAGTACTGTAGGTTAAAAGCGGTGTTAAAAGCCTATATAAAATAGGAGACAATTTGTTTTCCTATTAATTAAAAATAAAAGAAGTATGCCTAGAAGCCTAGATACTGCAAATTTACATTGCCTTAGCCATACAGTAGATACATGTAGATCGAATTTTACAGTTAAAAGACAAGGCAATTTCAGTGGGCTTAGTAGAGCAGTACAAATAAAAGTACAGTAAGTATGAATGAGTATCGTTGTTGTAGTTTCTGCAAGAAAAATTTCTTTAAATACTTGACAAACCTAGGCCTACGTAGGATTCTTAGGCCAGGTAATGATCTATGGAGTGGTGCTATCATACTCATGAGTATAATTGAGTACTGTACTTGCACTTCTTTGGCTGAGTACTGAACTGTGTAAGTTCGTTTCTTTGAGTACCGCGCGTGTCGCTCAGCCAGCCAGCCTTGACTTCCTGCCACTCTCCGAAAGTTAACTTTTAAACATTTAGTTTACCTTAGATCAGGAATTCCTGTGAGGAACAGGGAATATATATATATAATTTCCAAGATTCTTGTGTTAAGAAACTACAGAAAATATATCCCCTTTTCTCATACGACTGCACAACCTAGCTCCGAATTACAGACAGACTAACCTTCCGTCAACTTCACCGGGTGCATTCAACCAGAAATCAATCTCTCGCTAGGGGAAAATATTTCACCGCTACCACCGGAAGTAGGCTTACAAACTGTATTTAAAGAAAATCTTCTGATGGCGCTATAACTAAAAAAATATTTCGGAACTGAAATCTTAGCATCGGAAAATGCAGGTCATTTGGTTTTTTTTCATTATTAATGAATAATAATAATCAATTACTCAAAACAAGCAGGTCAGAAAAAAAATAACCTAAAATGAAAAAAAAAATTCACCATGGCTAAAACAATTGCGTATTTAATTGATTGAAATACTTGTATAATTAATTTAGATTATTTTTATATTAGATTATTGAGCCCAATG
>NW_022713615.1:1270371-1291867 GCF_011630105.1 Anneissia japonica
ATTATTACATTCATTCATTCATTCATTCATTCATGCATTTGTTCATTCCTTCATTCATTCATGATTTATTCATTCATTCATTCATTGATCCATTTGTTGATTCAATTAATTATTACATTCATTCATTATTTTGTTCATTCGTTTATTCATTCACTCACTCATGTTTCTTCATTCGTTTGTTCATTCATTCATTCATTCATGTACTGATTGATTGATTCAATTAATTATTACATTCATTCATTCATTCATTCATTCTTTTGTACATTCGTTCATTCATTTACTAACTCACTCACTCATTCACTTGTTTGTTTCTTTCGTTTGTTCGTCCTTTTGTTCGCTCATTTAGGCCTATTTATTTAGTCATATGCATTCATTCGTGCATTCATTCATTTATCATTTATTGATTGATTAATTGATTGATTCATTCATTTGTTCATTATCATTCACTCATACATTTCTTCCAATCATTCATAGGCCTATCATTCATCTTTTCTATCCATCGACCTATTCATTCCTTCATTCAGCAATCTATTTTATTCATTCATCTTGATATGATTTATTGTGGCAATATAGTGAAGATGGAGACAAAAGAGATGGAAACATTTTGAGATTCAATGCTTCGATCTATTTGATCATTTTCAAGAATACCGGTGAGAAAATCTCACCTATCCTTATATATTTAAAATATTTACAGAAGTATAACAGAAAGCAAATAAAAACCGACCAATGAGATTAAAATCAAAGTTATAACTAGCCAATTAAAAATGAGGTGTGTCTTATATTAAGTATATCACTTATTATTATGAATAAAAAATGAATAATCAACAATTATTCAACAATAGTAAAGAAGTATTATTAAATTAAATATTATTGATTTCAAAAAATATGCTTAAAACCCTCACATTGTTGTATGTGCTCATGAATACTGCTATCTGATTTGAGAGCATGCTCATTTATAAATAAATGAGCATGCTCATTTATGTATTAAATTATAAGTAAATAAATAAAATGTGTCTGCTGTCATCAAGCTGGCAAGTCGCTCGAGAGCTGGTATCCACTCGAGTACATAAGTATCCGCTCGAATTAGCACTTACGTTCGCCTAGCCTGTCAGTCACCAATATACTCTTTGCTGTCACGCATCATTGTGGCATCGCAGTTCGTAGCAGCAGGTTTATCGATGGTGGTGTAAGGAAATGGAGTTATAGAGAAATCAACAATGGCTTCAACTGAAAAAGATCGTGTGATCTCAACGAGTAATACGAATGAAACTTCGTTCAAATCATCAGCTATTTTGCCGTGGGATAACTTTTCTAATTGGTTATATTGTGTCTGTGTTGTCACATTCGATTTGGAGCTTGGCCAGGCCTTGGAGGTAGGCCTAGGTGTTTATTGTCATTGGTGAAGTCGTGTTCAGTGTGTGTTACTGAGCCTAGGATAGTCGAATAGGCCCTACGTAGGCCTAGGCAAGATGTTGTTATATTATATGTTTGTTTGGCTTGCCTAGGCTTATTCCGTGGTATAGGCTATGCCTATTTGCACCACTGTCTTATTATGTTGGTAATCTTGATAGGTTAATAATAAAATTCGTCATAAAATAATAAATAAATAAATGAAAATGAAATGGCTTGGCTAAAGTTAAACCTAGGGCTAGGCATAGGGGCCTAGGGCCTACGTACGGATTGCACTTGTCAACCGCCTGTTCTTTTTATCTGTTGTGTTAGTTGACAGGTAGGATATGCACCACTATGCCTTAGTAGTAGGCCAGGCTAGAGTTGAGGGCCCGAATATTTGAGTGGTAATAATAGATTCCATGTTATACGGATTAACCGTGAGAATCGCGGATAATTAATCATTTGCCACGGAACTCACAGATTGCAAGGTTACTCATGGATCAAGATTTTTAAACTAATTAAAATAATGATTTGCATAACGTAATGAACAGCATATACAGTAATATGCAATAATTAAATCATTTGACATTCATCTGTAGTGTTTAGACTGTACATCATGATTCATGAATAAAAGGTTCACTAACTATTATATATCCACAAAAAACCAGAGTCCTTATTGGTTTTATTAAGTTTACTTTACATACATTTGACTTAATTTAAGATCAATCAAATCAGTAGTAAAATGCCCAGATTCCATGAGCTTCAATTGGGCTTCCCCCTGGACCCCCACCAGAGCCCACGGTGTATATTTGCAGACATTCCAACCCCTGGAACTCAAAATGCAGGAGACTGGAGGTGCACTGGTGAAGTGCACCCCCACTCCAAAAATGCATGTATGCATTCTGTTCTTTCAAGGTGTCAGTACACTCGGAATGCTATTGTATGCTAATAATAATATTGTTAATAAAGTCGGCACATAAAGAAAAAGTTGACACAGAAAAGCTCAATATTGGTACCAAAAAGTCATTAAATTAGCCGTTTTTTAAATTTTGGGGTTCGTTTCTGAAAATTTGGGAGTATTTGTCAAAATTCGGGAGACTGGAAGATTGAATACAAATTCGAAGAGACTTCTGGTTTAATTTGAAGGGTCCAGTTGGAACGTATGTATAAATGTTTTTTTTTTTTATGGATAAAATTTTTACAAATTAATGTTTATTTTTGTTTTGTAGTTTGTCTACCCCAGCCATGTGAAGCTAACTGAAAAAGAAGTAAGATTCACTTATATTGTATTGTAATTGTTTTTCTTTGCATAATTAGGAATTCAGAATTTAAACCTGCCATTTTTCTTAATTAATATTTTTCAATCCAGCCACTTTATGCTATAAATTAGCAATACGGTATCCACAGTACTGTTCTCACGCGAATAAGCGCCTAGGTGTTTAAAATATTGTTTGCACTTTTTGAGGGGCGCTTATTCAAACAGAGTGGAAATTAAGATTTCGCTTAGCAATTGAAGGGGGTGCTTATGGGAACTTGGGAAATTAAATGGGCACTTTTTGAATAAAAAAAAAGATGTAAGGACATCTGGAAACCGAAGATAAACAAACGGTTCTGGTGCGGATAATCGTCCAGAGAGCATGGCTCAGGATTCAAAATTGGGTGGGGGGGGTAAAGGAGTGCTTATTTAAAATAGAGGTGCGCTTATTCGTACGGGGTGCTTAAGAACATTTTATCATTAGGAGGGGCGCTTATTCAAACAGGGTGCTTATTCACATGAGTACGGTATGTTGCATTAAAAGTAATAAGTCAGTCACAATAGAGAGTATATACTCACTATATTGTGAACAATGACTATAATGAGCTACAAAATAGGCCTCCCTCTAATTAAAGACTCCTCCAATTAATTAGTCACAATAGAGTTATACTAGTTTTATATTGTGAACAATGACTATAATGAGCTACAAAATAGGCCTCCCTCTAATTAAAGACTCCTCCAATTAATTAGTCACAATAGAGTTATACTAGTTTTATATTGTGAACAATGCCTATAATGAGCTACAAAATAGGTCTCCTTCTAATTAAAGACTCCTCCAATTAACGACCCATCCAATCAAAGACCACTTTTCTGTTGCCCTAGGAAGTTATTTTATGAATATTCATGATTCTTTTTTATTCATTTTTCTTTTTCTAAACTTTTAATAGCGGATGAACATTTGCTACCTTTCATTCCCTGATTCAAATTCAGGTTGGTTTAATTTTAATAATTTGTTTATTATTCATGCATATCCATAATATGTAAATTAACACTTGTGATTATGCTCATAAGTTATTATGATCATCATTCTCATCATCATCATTATCAATCAAATTGTTATCACATCATCATCCTCATTACTTGTTACATTTGAGTAACATGATAGTGATCATTTCCATCATAATCTCATTATTATCAGATCATCATTATCAACATTACAGTACCCTCATCATTACTATATTACAGTATATTTGTATAATCTTGAATTTTCTCTATAAATTACTACTGTTGAATTTGAGTAACATAATAGTGACCATGCTTACAGTATCATCACTGTCATTCTCATAATCATCATTATGCCTCCCATAATTATCAAACTTATTGTTATCACCTTTATCATTTATATTATATTCATTTTTTGCACTAATTTATTGTTCGGTCCTGTGTTCTTTTTAGAGCACCATATAAATGCTTTATTAATCAAAAATAATTAATTCTATTGTGAGATCTTTAACTTCCCTTACAAGATCATCAGAGGAAGAAATCTCTTTCAAATGGTTGTCTAATTTTGTTTTGCTAATAAATTAATTTATTAGTTAATAATAAGTATTAGAATATCTGTGCACAAACCACAAGTAACTATCTCAAAAATCCAATTGTAGTATAGTTATTTTCAACAGCATGTCCATCATGATAATCGTCAAAATTTTCACCATCATCATCATTTTAATTATCTTCCTTATTTTCCTTAAACTTATCATATTGTAATTCTTTATAACAATTTTTTTTCAAAACTATATTTTTGTAATGAGTATAATTGCATTACTTGCTGTTGGAAAATTATTCAAATTTTTCTCACAAATCTCATTAAAAGTCCAAATTCACATATGTTCAGTTCTTACATTGATGAATTTAGTAGAGAGACAAATTTATGCTAAAAGCAGATTTTTACAAGGAAATCAGTTCTCATTGACATTATCTTGAATGGTCTGTTCTTACTCTGCTGTAACTGATGTATATCCCAGCTGTTCATACAATAATAACAAATCTCCCTGCCATGTATGCTAATTTGTTAAAGAGTGGGATCCATTAGTAGTATCCTTACTACGACATTGATAATATTAAATGAATTGAAATACTTGTTTAAATATATATCAATCACTAGTTACTCTAAGGTAACTTTGTGGATTTAGGTTATTGTTGAGTTGTGAACAAACTGAGAGATTTATTAAAGAATAAAGAACATGTTTATTTTGATATATAAGCAACACACCCTGTTTTGATAAATTTAACGCTTGTTGCCAAACACTCTTTGTAGTGCTCAAGGATTCTTCAGTTTCTTGTTCATTAGCTTCATAAACAATCATGCACAATGCCAACCATCGTCACTCCTACGGGAGTAATCTGGCTCCACTGCATTAATTTTCAATCATTACTGAAAAGGTAATATATCCACTAAAGCCTGCAATAATTGAGAAAATTCAGCTTAGGTATAGTCTGTGTGGAAATAGCTTAATTGCAGAAGTATAATACATGGTAAATAACATGCTTAGACCAGGAGCTGAGCTAGATTCTCTTTG
The DNA here is from genome assembly GCF_011630105.1 of Anneissia japonica. NCBI lineage: Eukaryota > Metazoa > Echinodermata > Crinoidea > Comatulida > Comatulidae > Anneissia > Anneissia japonica. Next base: position 1,275,598 of record NW_022713615.1, read on the forward strand.
GTATAGGTGTGTGTATGTGTGAGTGTTACAAGCATCCATTTACCAATTTGTGTTTTGTGTATCTCTGTTCACCAGAGAATACCTGGTAAAAGCATGCTTTTGTATACAGTATATGTGGGTGTGTGTATTATGTGTGGCAAGCATTCCATACCAATTTGTATGATTGAGTGCAATTTTAATAGATAGATCATTAAGTTATATGATGTGTATTGAATTTGTTCTTGGTAATTTATGTGAAAACTAATATGTTTTGTATTTAAATTACTTTAATCATTTGAACTTATACCTTTAGATTGGTGGCACTCGATGACAATCGGTGTGTTCGTAAATAAGAATGTACAAACTTAACTAAACAAATACATAAAATGGAGAAATGTGCATATAAAAATATACATATAAACACATATGAACTCTTAACTAAAAACAAATGTAAGTCAGGGAAATGAGAGAGCATGTAGCCCTTGGAAACCAAGAAAGTTCAAAGAGCTTTATAGATGTGTATTTTTCATTAATGTAAATGAATGTTATAGTATGTATGCCACTGGTTGTGTACATGATAACAATAAAGTATCTAATATGGGACAGAGGCAGGGGAGGGGGGTGAAGATGGTGATCACACCCCTCTAAATTGTTAAGAAAAATAATTGTATTATATTGTTCATATGAATTTCCGGTAAAATTTTTAAGGTATGAGTGTGTAATTTCTGGGCACCTAGCGGCCAATTTTCTCATAAACCCACACACGCACCCACTACCGTCATATTCTGCCATCCGCCCCAGCTAATCTTATCTTAACTATCTTTACCAGTGTAATTTGGATATTTTATTAACTGTGGACGAAGAGAAGTAAGAAATGCCTTGCCTAATGAAAAATGAAAAAAAAAAAAAAAATAGCCCAGCTTGAACTTACTGCAATGCCATCTGAATATTTAATTAGAACTACAGTCAATTACAAATACAGACCACACATGTGTGCATAAAACCAATATTTGACATTCAACTGTGTTATACGTCAGCAAGTTCATAGGAGCCCCAGTGGGCTACCTGCTAGTCGACAGATGCTTACAATAACATTAAACACACGGAACTATACATGTTTGTGAAAAATTATAGATAAAAAGTATTCTATCTTAATGTGAAATAAATTATATGTTGTACTATACTGTTTACTGTAAATAAATAAATAATAAATAAATAATGACCAATTTGATGTAGGTGTTTTAATATTTATGGCCTATAATAATAGTAATAATAATTTGCATGTTTAAATTTTATTATTTCATGATTAATATATTTGATAATTTATTATGTTTATGTCATTATGTTTAGGGTGCATGGGTGATACAAGATTCATGTTTAGAATTAGGAGGTGTATGAGCAGGCCATTATCAACTCATACCAAGGCTAAATATGATAGTAAAGGCCCTTTCCATTTGCAGGTATGTTTCTTCTGTGTATTGAAAACGTGTATAGTAGACCTACCACCCAGACTGATTACAGTGTTCTAATAGTTAAAATGTATTAATATTTCATATTGCCAATTTCAATGTTTTGTCCACCCACTTTACTAATCACTGCCATTATACCATTTTTACCATCTTTATGATTATTTTTTATCATAATCTTTATTAATATTAACTTTATCCTTGTCATAGGACTCATACTCAGTGGCGGATTACGGATTGGCCGAGGGCGGGGGCTCCAGCCCGCCCGAGCCCCTTCCCCCTAAATTTTTAAAAATAAAAAAAGAAAAATGGAGAAAAAAAAGAAAATTGTATTCAAATTTTAAGTCTGAGAATGCCATTTCTGGCCATCTAGAGGAGTAATAATCATAAATGTTTTTACCTCAGCCCTAACCATGAGATTGTCTAGACTCACCAACTATAAAAGTCCCTCCTTAGGGCCCCCTCTTTTTTGATTGTCATAATAATCATGAATGCACTTGATGGAGTTGGCATTATCATTATCATCATCCTTATCACCAGATCAACAGTAATCATTATCATTACTGATGATCATTATAATCATAATCACCAATCATCAGTATCTATCATATTATCAATCCTCATCCCCAACATCACTGTTGTTAACTTTGCTACTGTCATTATTGTCCTCATCATTAATCTTATCATGAGTATCATTATTGACAATATACATAATCATTACATTAATCATCATGATTATGCTCATTATTCTCATGATGATCATCACCGTTACCCTCATCATCCTCATTATTATAATTTCATTTCATTTTATTCAGGAATTAAAATAATAGATTACTTGAAAATAAAACAAATACAAAGAACAGATAAATGATAAAGAATAAGATAAGACATTAATTATTAGGGTAACCCAAGAAAGTTTTACAATATATAAAACTTATTTCCATTGGGCCCTTAAAAATTTTTAAACATTTTTACCACGCAAGAAACATAAAACAGTTAACAATAAAATGCCAAAATTGACAAAAATACAAAATATAACGGACATTAAAAAAGCTATATAAAAAAGAAATGATATCATCTTTATAATTGTTTGGTTATTATACTTTCACACATTGTCATTCTTATGATCAGCATTATTATTATCACTATCATCATCATCAACCATCATCAATCATTGTAGTCCTCATCACATTTTTCACTACTAATATTAATCATAAATTCATACCAATACTACTTAAAATATTTGTTACCATAACCTTCACCTACAAAACCATCGTATTTACTGATTGTTTATATCTAATTCACAGAGTGATTCTGCGCATCTCTATGGCTACGTGTATTTTAGACAGGTTAAAGATAACACATCAAGAAGAGGCTATTTTCAAAAGGTTAGATTCTTGCTTTTGTAATTTTACTGTAATTATTTTTGAAAACATACTGTACAAACATATGTTTTCATACAAAAGTATGTGAATCATATATGGGTTTTGAAGACTTATAAAAAAAACTGCAAAATAGTAAATGTGAGAAATATAAAAATGTTAAAATATATGCTTGGAAATGTATTTTGCACCTTGTAAATTTCACATTCATCCTGAATGAGGATTTTTGTGGGTTTTTTTTCAGTCTGTTGTCTTGCTAACTAAACTTCCATATGTGATGCTTTTTTCACACCTTGTCAACATCATCTCACCTGAGTACTTTGAACATGGGGAGCCCTCGCTGGAAGCAGGTAAGCTTACAACTTGTGTTACTAAAAAAGAAACTGGGAAAGTCAAACAAAAACTGAAACTGAAGAGGGGACTGTGTATTATGCTCAAACAATGTTTCTGTTATATGATTCAAATGCTGATTTTCTCCAAATTTAAGAATAACAGTACTGTAATATTGATGGTAGTAGGGACATGTGTGGTATTTATTTTGTGAGTAGTTGTTGTTTTGTTTTGCTGTTTTCTTTTGTGAGTTGTTGTGAGATCTTGTTCGTTTTGAAATAACATTTGTTCATCAAGTAAACATTTTTTTTTAATATACTGGATAAATTGTGTTAAAGAAGTTTATGAATAATAATAATGAAGTTTATTTTTACTATTATTTATAATGTTTTATTTTTTTTTCTAGCCTCTCATGATATAGATCAATGGCCAATCCCAGTTCCAGGGGAAACTCTTCATCTGCCTATAATCGGCAATGTATTGCACGTTCGGATGCCTTCAGTACAGGATAAATTAACAGCGTCCAGTCTTAAGAAGCCAAATGAGGTATGTGATTGTTTTTCATAAGATTCTCTTTTTCATAAATTATTAATAATATAGCTGGTATAATTAGTAATCAAAAATATTACAATTTATTAAATATATGGTATGATCCTATTGAATAATAGATTACAATAATAATTATTGTAATAATATTATTACAGTATTTAGTTTTGTTTATTATTTGCTACTGCTACAGTTTTTAAATTCCAGTTCAGTTCCATTCATGGATTTTTATTCATTCATTCAAAAACACATACTGTACATACAATTAAAAATATGAAATTTGCACAAGAAAAAATCATTAATTAATTTTTATTCATTATCATAAAAAAAAACCCATTGGCAAACTAAGTAATGTAAATAATTAGATAAAAAAAGGGACATTTTTAATAATTCCTCAAATAAATGGCCATCAATATTAAAGCCCCATTCCCAGCAAAATTTCACTAAAAACTGACTTTTTTTTAGAAAATATGCATTTGCATTACTCCAATTATTATAAATCATGGAAAAATATTGGCATGAATTTTAGTTTTACGCAAAAGAATAAAAAAAATGAGAAATACAGTCTATTTCTCATAAAATATTACCATTTTCTCGACGAATTCATCGTTACTAGGCAAATTCAGAGGTTGTAGATTGCATCCAATGGAATACTCTCACTTTTATGTATACTTTATACAGTCAATAAAGTGCGCCCTCTCTAAAGAGATTAGTTTTTGTACTTCGCATCTCACCCAATGCGGTCGTTCGGTTAGGCTGAGATATGTTTGTTTAAGTGTCAAAATCTCAGTCAGAATCAGTTTTTTAACAAATTTGAAATAATTCCTATGAAATATTATATTTCACAAGTGTCAATACTAGCACATCTAGATGTGTTTTTTATGTGTGATAACAGAACCTAAATCGAGGTAAGGCTAGGCCTAGCCTAGCAGCGTTGGATAGGCTAATGTTTTCGGCACCTACGATATTTCTTCTCACGACCTATCGCAAAATCAAAATGAAAATTCATCCGCATTTATTTTTTGTGTGGAACACAAAAAAATCAAATTTCAGTCTTATTTTACATTTTTTTCATTCTTAAGCTAGCAATTCCGTATTATATTTATAAATCTTTAACATTACAAAATTGGAAAATTGAATTGCACAAGTTGAACTTATATATAAAAGTTATTGTCATTCACTATTCACTATTATCAATTAACTGTTAAAATTATTATTACTATGTCAACATCGATATTATTTCTTTAAAACAGGAAAAGAAAATGCAGTATAACGTATTGTAGACGGATCTAAATTGCACATTATTTACATTGCCTGAGCTGAAAATATTTACATCAAATACATTCTGCTGGCTTCTACGCTCAGCTACACTCACATTAATAGAAAATATACTACTGTATTATGAGAGATATTAAGCCGTAAACTTTAATTGCATTTGTTGTCACCTATCTGTATGATGCTGGTTCATTAATCGGCGCATGTCTGTGGCACCTCAAACAGCCCACGCGTGCTGACGTCTGCGTTCGTTTCCAACCATATTGTCGCCCTATGCTTGTGATGTACCAGTGCACCAATAGTCTGAATATTATTTACGTCATAATTCTAATGACCATTGATGCGGTTCATAAACTTATTTTAAATGTGTACTGGAAATTATTTGACCTTTAGAATAGGAAGTTACTGGCATTTTTGCAATATTTATAATTTTGTGAGGACATTTAGTGAATAAGCAATGAAAAATGTTAGTAATCATATAGTATTACTAAAGAACACTACAGCAGAAAATGACTAAACTAAACAACTATTTTGTTTTTGTTATTTTTGTTGATTGTTTTTGTTATTAATTGTTGTTATTATTATTATGATTAGTTTTTATTGCCACTTTCGTTAATTGTCATTTTTTCTCTTGTTATTCTTATTTCTGTTATTGCTACTTTTGTTATTGTTATATTATTGTTAATTATGTTATGAATGTGTTAATATTTTAATTATTATCATTACTATTGGTATTGTACTTCTCCATTATTATTAATTATTATTTTATTATTTATAATTATCAGAACTGAATAAACTTAAGAGAATGATAATAAAAACATCATTTTCAGCAATGTGGTAATAGTATTCTCTATCTATTTCAAATTCATAATTTTTATGTTGTATCTTTTAGTTTTCTGGATCTCCTTTAACAATTTTACCTTCAATTAATGAAGTGGATTTGTTTAGGTATCTTCAACCTGTCTTGCCACATATACAGTTATTATGGGAGCTTATACTGCTTGGAGAGGTAAAGCCATTGTACTATAAAATATACAGTCTATTTCGTAAATACTTAACTGGGTAAACCAACTAATTGCCTCATTCCCTATTCAACGGTTTACAAATAAGGAGCTTCCCTTGTGATGAGGATTGATTTAATCTACACTACATGCATTTTCTGGAGATTAATTTGTTTAATAACAGTTTAGAATTGCTCATATAAAATAAAGGTTTTTGATGACCTACTGACATGTTACTATGAAAATTCTGAAATAATCTGCAAACTACTTTGATGGTATAAGGAAAAAAAATACAAATTTAGCTCAACTAAATAATTTACTTGGCAATTAGTACTAAATAAGTTCAATTAAAAAAGAATTATATTGTTCAAGTCTTTTAGCTACCATGATAATAAAATGACAACAATAAAAACAATAACTAATAATTTATTATTTGACATGATATTTTTCACAGCCTCTAGTAGTGATGGCGCCCTCACCAACAGAGTGTTCGAACACGGTGCAGGCTTTGGTAAGCATGATCCACCCTCTACGATTCATGCAAGATTACCGACCATATTTTACAATACACGACAGCGAGTTCAAGGAATACACAACAAAAACACAAGCACCGTAAGTTCTATGATATAATATTCTTCTATTTTGTATCAAAAAACATTATAATATGTTGCTGAATCTTGGGTATTGTTGATAAAAAAGTAGAATTCATTTAAAACTAAAGTTATTGTTCTGATTTCATCTTTTAACTTGTAAAGTCTAATTATTTGCCACTAGTCATGACGACTATGTGACTATCTGGCTATCTCCCCAAGTAGCCTGTTGTTTACCAAATTTTCATAAATATAAAAAGTAAAATAAATGAATAATTGAAAATGAATTTCTATGAACTTTCAAGAGTTTTTGTGCAAAAATTGTGGGTCTCCTGTTTTAATTTGAATTTGGATTGAAAAAAATGGATTTAGTATCAACTACTGAATATTTTTCTCTTTTAATAAATATTTTTTCCCATTTTGTAGCCCCCGTGTTGTGTTAGGTGTTACCAACCCATTCTTTGCAAAGACTCTACAGCATTGGCCTCACGTCATTAGGATAGGAGACACAACTGGCTCAGGTGAGAATGGCAGTGTTTAACATGCTATCACAAAAAGTTAGGCAAAAAGCTGGCAGAAAACCTTCTCACAATGCACAATATTGGTTGCTTGTATTGGTAGGAATAGGTAATTAACAGGTACTACAAACTGCACATTTAACACTGCATGTGTGCCAACTTCAACAGACATCTCTCTTGATAGTGCTGTTGATTTACAATGCAATTAAAATGATTCAGTATTTTTTTGTAACATTTCAAGGTATTTTAACTCTTTATTCTTATTGATTAATAATTCATGTATGGCCTCATTTGATTGGTTTAAAAAAATGAGTGTTTCATTATTCATTTGTGGCCTCATTTAATTGGTTTAAAAAAATTGAATGTTTGATTATTCAAGTAAGGACTCATTTGATTGGTTTAAAAACGTGAGTGCGTATTCTTTTATGGCCTCATTTGATTGGTTTAAGAAAAATTGGAGTGTTTGCTATGTATAGCCTCATTTGATTGGTTTATAGTGAAGTGTATATTATTTTCCAATGTAGACAAAAGTAATTCCAAAGTATTAAAACCTAAGAAGACTAGTAGCATGAAGACATTAGAGTCAAAACCAGGTAAGTCATAGCTCTATTATTTTATATTAATATTTCATAAATCTTTGTCCATGCTTTATGCAATTGATATTATACCCATATAAGGGCATGATGATGTACTATCACACCCATATTTAGACAACTCACAGGTTTTTGTCACAGAAAACTTATTCGTGTAGTTCAAGCTTTAGGATAAGAATTGTTTTTTTAAAAAAACCCATATATGGGAAAATTCGAGGTTTTTGTTTTGCATAAAACTTAATATCCTTGAGAGAATTTTAGAATTATATATATTTTTAGTTACACAGTTGGTACGTTGATAAGTAGCCCTGTTGCTTGGTAAATACAAGTGGAAATGAATTTAAAAAAAAATATATATATATATTTCACAGTGAATGGTTTTAGCAAGATCGTCTTGCACCTCCTCATTCTAAATCTACCTCCTCTCAACAATAACATCTATAGACTTTTCTCCAACTGCTATGGTGCATCCAAAGCAAGAATATGCACTCTCTAATGCCAACCATAGCTGATGTAACTGCTTTCACAACTCCCCAGATAGCCTGATGTCAGTAATTTTACATTGCACATGCAGCACAATTTCCTATAGTAATTAATTATCTGATTAACTTATACACAGCTTCAAGGTGACCTGGTCAATTCATTATATTTACTTTTTAGCACCTGGTTGACTAATTATGATTAATTTAATAATATTTTATATACTGTTGGAAATTATTTGTGATATGTGATGAACTAATGTTAACCCTCCTTCTAGTTTAGACAGAAAAAAAACCCAAGTGTGTATTTTCCATATAAGAATTATTTTCATCATGTTTAGAGACTTCCTTTAAGGATGCATATAGCTTAGGTACATACATTATATTCCTTGAAAGCAGAAACTAAATTGACATTTATCTCCAAACAGGTGTTTATACTCAATACAAACCTTACCTACAAAAGGACAAATCTATTACAAAGAAGTTAGCAAAGGTAATTTACAACATTGTATTATTATTATTATTTTTTTTTTTTTAATTATTATTATTATTATTATTATTATCCACTTTTTTAATAGTAAATCAAACAAGATGACACTTAACATATCGAAGGATAATTTTTAGTGTTCTTTTAATTATGGTCTTAATGTTGTCATCATAACTGGTATCATTTTTGTGTTTGTTTCTGTATAATCACTACTTTGTAGGGCATACAAACAAAGAGGCCTTCTGAAGTTCAAGATGCAATTCTGAGGCGTCATTTACTGGAGCTGACGCAGAGTTTTATAATTCCGCTAGAGCGATACCTAGCAAGCCTTATGCCACTGCAGAGAAATGTATCCCCATGGAAGGTAAGGTACTACATTATGGCGATGTTACCTTAAGAAACTCGAGCCCACCTGCTCTAAATGTACTTATTTCTTTCCTAACAAGGCCTGTCAATTGAAATGTTTTACAAACTCTATATTGTTGTTTATTTGATACTGAACAATAAAGACTCTTAAAAGATTTGACTATGAGTCCCTTTTACATGAGCTTCCATTATAATTCATAGATTTGGTTCTTTTTCTGAGCTTTATCAAGTTATATTGTTTTTAACTTAATTTTTGAATGATTTAGGACTTGAATGTGTTTACAAATGTTTACATTAACATATTTATGTTTTTTTTATATGTTTTGTTTATTTCTTTCTGTGCTATTCAGCACAGAAAGAAATAAATTATTATTAATTTGTTATTAATTTATAATCAACTTGTTGGGTAAATAAATTACCTGAAGGCAATTCTAGTTGGAAGATTTTGAATAAATTTTAATATTAACAGAATATTTTATTTTATTTTAGGGTCCTCCTCGTTTAAAAGCATTTGAAATTGATGCGTTCTTGAAAACGTTAGAACATTCTGGTCCTCAGCTGACATCAGGATTAAAGGGTGACTGGGAAGGCTTGTACAAGTAAGTGTGATTGTGCGTTTTTGTGTAGTTTTATTGATAGTTCATTATTCATAAGTATGCAATAATAGAATTCTAATATCATTATTGCTGCTGCTACTGTTGTTGCGCATGCTTTTGTGGCTGTTGTTGCTGATTCTGTTACAGTTGTTACTTCTACCAAGGCTGCTAATGTCCTTGCTACTGTTACTGTTGTTGCTGCTGCTATTGTTACTATTGTAGTTGCTGCTGTTGTTACCATCACTGCTACTGTTACTGTTGTTTTTGCTGCTACATTTGTTGCTATATACATAAGTAGTTATATTGTAGACTATAAGCTGACACATCAATATATGCATAAGCAGACACATTGTTGGTAGGTTGGTAAATATATACTGTAGACTATGAATAGATGAATTATAGTAAAAGACTCGATGTGCATTGCTTTACTACTAAAGATGGCACTTGTATTTCAGGAAATTTTTCCGGTCAGGAAATTTTGAAGGATGGTTACATCATCGACAGCGAGAGGTTAATCAGAAGCTGTCTGTCATCCACATGGAAGCTGTGTGCTCAGCCAACCTAGTCGACTGGATAAAGGACAAGAGGGAAGTAGAGGTGGTTGACCTTATACTCAAGTTGAGGGAGCGTGTGGTGAGTATAGAGTTGTAGAGTCTATCCTCATTCATTTATTTATTTGTGTATGTTTTTGTATTATTTTTTTTATTATTCCACTGATTGTTAAGATTAGCAGCAAGATTAGCAGGTCAGTCGGCTTAACTAATGGTAGCCACTTCGTTTGTGTTGAATCAATGGGGATGTCAAGGTTCCCAGTCAATTCCCACATTGTGTTTCAGCTGGACGGCTGAAATGCAAGTTACGATAGCGCACCGTCTTTCAGACGAGACTTTTAAACCATTGGTCCTGTGTGCATTATGACTTGTATGCATGTTAAAGAAAGAACACAGTACACAATTTGGAAGAGTAGAAGATTGTCTCCCGGTGTACTGCCCAATCACCACCAGAAGGACCCCACTGGAAATAAGTCGTCTTCAGACTTTTGTGGATTAATCCATCCATCCAATATAAATGTTGAAATAATTTTTTTCATGATTAAAAAGTGAACATTTTCCATTATCGTTTATATGCTCAGTTATTTTCATTCTTTTTTAAAATTTAAGGATAACGTGCTGCACCATGATATTCATGTCAAGCCGGAATTATTGAGCCAATTGAAAAGACAAATTGACAACATTATACATTCGCTACCAGAAGATCTTCAGTCAGTTCTGAAAAACCACTGACAATATCATCATGGCTAGAAGGCTTAGAACCTCTAACAACAATATAGCAAGGAAGGAGCCCCGCTAACAGTAGATTATGCAGGAATTGGTGCTAAACCAACATACTTAGGACCACTAAGCATTTTAGGAGAATGCAGTTCCATGCTAAAAGCACTGGCAACAATATCAAGGAAGCTAGTAGCGATTGACAAAAATGCTTAAAGCTATCGACAAACAGGGGCTAGGCTGCCATGCCTAGAACACCTCTAGTTACAGCATTGAGGGATTTGGTGCTAGACACTGAAGAGGCTGGTGCTGTAATAAATGCTTCGTTCAATACATGTTGAATCATCTGCAAGATATCTAAAGATATTCTTTGCACGGTTGCTAGCACATGGATTACGGGATTGATTTTTAAAAAACTTTTTTTGTGAGAATTAATGGGATTGTATTTCAAAGAATGGAATTGTTTTTAAGGTTCATGGGACTGTTTACAATGTCAGATTATCTCTCAAGCAGAATTCCAGTAACTGCTCAGGATATCCTTGAATTGGTGGTTTTGGAGGAAAAATTAACGAAAGTATTTTTATAACAAGGGAGTGTGAAGTGACGTATCGGTGAAGATAATTCCAGTAAAAAGGATGACTTTGTACCTAAGTGATGTTCTTCAGTGAGGATATTTATACTAGTTTTTGTAGAATTTAACTGTACATTACAATTTGTCAGTCCTATAAATTTATGTCAACAGTCAGCAAGCATAAATAGCATTGAGGGTGTGCTCCACATCACAACCAACCAGAGAATGAGAGATCTGAATGTTTCCATTCTCACATGGCATTGAAGAATAATTTACAATATCAACTCATTATAGTAGCAATATTTAAACTTTGTTAAAATTAGGTTTTTACTGAAGCTGTTCTCGCATCCATATTATAATCCAGAGACCGATATCTTAGTTTAATATACTCGGTGAAATATGAAATTTCAGAAGTACACGGATTGCTTAGAATGAGCAGGAGATAGGATGAACATTTTAATGAAGTATTTAAGAACTGTGGTATTTTAATATGGATCAGGTTTTAAATTATAACAAAGGTGAAATATATTTTTATTCCGTAACCTTTATTTTTATTACAAACATTAAAGAGAAATGTTCATTCTACTTTAAATATTCTCAATATAATATTATTGTATGCTCCCTTTTATTTTTTGCTGATGGAAGTGCAGCTTATTTACAGTTTATTATTAATTTATGAATTACTTAACCCCATAGGATCATAGACTGCTAGTACTGGCAATTAGGCCAGACTTTTTTCATACCTTGTTCTTATTGTTTTTAAAGGTCATCAGAGGAGGGCAGAAAAAAAATGAAACTAAAATTTAGTTTTCTTATTTTGCAAATAGTTTTTCCAAAAACATCCACAGGAGAAAATAAAAATAACATTTTATTGGTGAATGTAAACAGTGTAGTAATGGGATGGTTAAATGCTTTAAATTTATATAATCAGGAAGAAATGTACATGTATTATTTTTGCAGATTTCAAGGCAGTGGCGGACATAATAAAAATAAAGAAAAACTTTTATATTTTCTGAAACTTTTTTCATAGCAGCAGGTGCGCTAATTGGCCAAAAATTAAATTTTATTTTTAATTGAAATCATCATTTTGGGGGTGGGGGGAGCGGCGGGTTCGCTAAACAAGGTATTAAAAAGTCCTGCCTTAGGCACCATAGCATACAGTTGCAAGAGCAACACTAGCACAAAAACAATTGACAAGGATTTTGTTGTGTTGTAATCTGCTAGATTCATTATTTATGTATGAGTAGCTGTCATTACATTAACTGGCTGTGCTACCAATACCAGTATTGTATTGTGTAGCATGCTACAAAAGTCTGGTAGCTACAGTAACATGATAAATTATTTTTACTATGATGTGTGCTAAAGAGTTATATTTTGATATTGTATTAAGTTAATGTGTGACATCACATCTTCATTTTAAACTTGCCTTCAGCTTTAGTTAAGGAAAGATGCGCTGCAGAAACTTAATTTGTATTTTTTAGAACAGGGATATCATATTATATTAAAATTTGTTCAAATTCATAGGATCAGTTGCGTTTAAAGTCAAAATCCTAAAAACATCAATAAACAGTATTTAAGTTACTCGCTCATTTTACAGTGGTTGGTAGGTAGCTCTTTATGTTGCTTCATAATCGTGCCTACATTATTATGTTTTACACATGCGCACATGTAGATTAAGTATGCCTGTGTACTGCATGTCAGCCACTCACAGAGTTAAGAGCTCAGGATGATTACATTATCATCAGGAAAATATGGATGAATAATGGCAGAGTAATAATGTGATGTAATGTTTGCCTCGCACCTTACCAATGCTCTACATACTTTTTATGTTATTTTTTCGATTAAGCATGTTGTGTATAGTTAGGCCTACTCTATATTATGCTTGGCCCTATGTCACTTGTTGGTATGGCCATCATTATGACTCGGGTCGTGTATCGAATCCAGTTAATAGGCAGAAAATATATGTATATGTATAAATTCATCAAACACAGCTATTAAAATTGCCTTTAATGATATTTTTTGTACGTTTCAACAGCAAATTATGTATGATCAATATCTTGGTCATGCTAAATGAATTAAAGTATTAGGGGCTGATCCAGAATTTCAATACATAACATTGATATGCATTGAAATTTTAAAATTTCAATGCCCCCTGCTGGATCCGCGCCTCAGTATGATATTTTTTATATCAGTATTCTATTTTGAACACACAATTTAATTATTTTACATTATTTGTGGTGTACCACACATATGACTATCAAGTATTGGTTAAATCCCATACTTTTTTGTTCTTAATAATATTTTAAATTTGCTGAAATAATATGATATACAGTAGACAGTATAAAACAATTTCCAAAGACAGTGATTCATGATTCAGTGATGGCTTTGTGTGACTTCCTTTGGAGTTTTATGTAAAGATGGACATACCATTTGCATAATATGCCTGTCCTTTATATTGGTTTTAGGAATGCTTGTTTAGGTTATAATTAGAGTAATTGACCAAGAACACCTAACAATGTACTAATTGTATTAATATACAATATTAAGGAATTATTTCGCTAAGTGTTTGCATCAAGAAACTTGATGATATTTTGCCCTACCAGACTTATTATCATACTCGGTATATTCCCATATACTTGCAAAAAAAAATCTCAATTGATTTGTTGGGGAATCGCACCCACGACCTCCAGGTAACTACCAAGCCTGGTGGTCTAATGGTTACGACACTAGGCTAGTTTTCTAGAGATCGTGTGTTTGATTCTCAACTAAAACATAAATATTTTTCACAAGTATATGAGAACATACTGAGTACACAGTACGATAGTGTTCATTTCAATATTGTATGTTGTTAGTCCTGTTATATGCATTACAAAGGTATCTAATAGTTACTAGTATTATATCTTCCAATTGGTTTCAATGCTGCTGCTTTTCAAAACATCAGAGTATTAATTGATTTCAAAACCCTCCACATATTACTGTTGTACCTTGGTGTGAATAAAGACAGCTTTGAAAAAAATATTTTACTGAAGCCCAACCAGTAAGTACCCTACATTATTATTTTAGCAATCTTGCTAAAAAAAACAAACTTATTGTTACAGTACAGTAGAACCCCTCATTTACGAACCCCGATTTTACGAATTCCCGATTTTACGAACGTAAAATCATGTAATTGTTGTTATAAATAAAGTTCCTATTTCATGAACAAAACACACACCCGTGTCAAGAATTAATCGTTAGGCGCAGGCTAGAGTTTATTCACTCGGTCTTAGACGGTTTGCTGTACACTATCAGCAATCTATACTACAGATAGTGTGCTTTGAATACACCGATATTCAACACGGCGATCATACTTTATGTCTGCAGCCGTGAGAAAACTCTGCCCAATGCGTAACTTGTCGGCATATCGATAGGTGCATGATTTATTCATCTCTGAATACACCACCCTCATATTGTAATTTAATGAACCCCCTACACCCTCATATTGTAATTTAATGAACCCCCTAATTATGAATGGAATTTATTTATCAAATCTAACTAACGTTAATCTACCATTTCATTATTTCCCCCATAAAATAAGACACTGACACTCTTATTTTCTTTTTATAACTTTATTATTCATTTAATAAATGCAGGCGTAGAACAATCGTATTGCATACAAAAAAAAAGTCCAAGCGCCGTGTCTACAGCCAATCAGCACTCTTTTAAAAAGTTGAGAACCCCTGGTTTCCGGGTTATTCTGTACAGGGTATTTACATGACGCCACAACCACATGGATCGAGTGAAAAACGTTGGTTACTCGCCCTGTTGCGGCGCCCGCTGGGCTGTGTTTCTTCGTAAGCTAAAAGATAAGTCATATATTATTGCCTGAGAAAGAGAGAATAAAGTTTCTATACACATTAACAAGTAAGTATTAGTAGGATTTTTTTAAATCACGCTTAGGCCTATGTGTTCTATTATGCCTATGTATAACTTGTACTGATGCATATTTACATGTTTAGAAGTATTAATTTTGAGTGATCCCAGGAAAGAATTTGTATTGGCTCAAGAATAAGCTTTAAAATTTTAACACTGTGTACAAAGGGGGGAGCCACGGCTCCCACGGCTCCTCCCCCCCCCCCCTCGATACGTCCATGATAGATGACATTGGTATAATTCATAATTTTATTTCACTCAAAACGTAATGAGACTGGTTAGTCAAAAACATGTCCCTGTACATGTATTTTTTGTTTTATGTATTGGTGGGCGGGCATCATCATCATCATCCATCATCATCCTCATCATCCATCATCATCATCATCCATCATCATCCATCATCCTCATCATCCATCATCATCATCCTCCACATCCATCATCATCATCCTCCACATCCATCATCATCAATCATCATCATCCTCCACATCCATCATCATCAATCATCATCATCATCCACATCCATCATCATCAATCATCCACATCCATCATCATCCATCATCATCAATCATCATCCACATCATCATCCACATCATCCACATCATCATCCACATCATCATCATCCACATCATCATCCACATCATCATCATCCACATCATCATCCACATCATCATCATCCACATCATCATCATCAACAACATCATCATCATCCACATCATTATCATCCACATCATCATCATCCACATCATCATCATCATCATCATTATCATCATCCACACCATCATCATCATCCACATCATCATCATCATCCTCATCATCCACATCATCATCATCATCCACATCATCATCATCATCATCATCCGCATCATCCACATCATCATCATCCACATCATCATCAGCCACATCATCATCAT